>NC_045559.1:9386187-9686187 GCF_009819795.1 Aythya fuligula
CACACACTGACACTAACCCACCAGGGACTCTGGATGAGTGATTTTAATTCTGCATTGCAAATTGTGATAATAAGCTCATTTAAATCAAGGAAAGTTTTACTTAGACATTGTCATGTATTTAGCATACTACGGAAATATTAAGCAATACTTAAAGAAGATTTAAAAGCAAAAAAATATTTCATTTCATATGAATAGTTTAAAAATAAGAAAAAAAAAAAAAGAAAAAATGACTTAATGAGTTAGTTATTACTGAACTCTGCCTGTCACTACAAATTCTTCAGTGTCAAAGTTCTGTTTATAAAGTACTGTTTATAATCTACTTTTTATTTGATTAAAATTTCATTTTCAAACTTAATTATATCAGGCATGGTTAATATGACAGTTAGAAAGTCCTGCGTGCAGTAATTTTATGTAGGGGATTTAATTAAACCTAGGGGATGTTTTTTAATTTGCTACATAAGATTTACTTGAATTGGTAATTCTTAGGTTCACTGCTGCCAGTAATTGTATGTCTTTTGTGTTGCTATCAGCAAAGAAGTTCATGGTAGTTCTTTCAGATCAAATCTTGACTGAAATCTAAAGTAACTTGAAGATCTGTGCCATGTTGGTTCAATACCTGTGCCTAAAATGATCCAGTTATAAAAGGCTTTCCTAACTGGTGGGACTCACTTTGAAAAGGGAACAAGAGAAGGGAGCTTTGGCATATGACTGGTTAAAAGAGTGTCACTCTTCCAGCAATATCTAAACACAACTTAGGGTATAGCCCACACTAGATATTATTTGCAGTAAGCAATATGGAAAAAGCTACAATAATGGTTTGGCTGAAGAGAATACATCCACATCTGCAAGGACGGATCATGCATAGGTGTTGTCTGTGCAGCACCACTTGCTCACCTTGCTTACAGAGATCTGTAACAGTCCTTGGATCATTAGCTTTACTACCATTAATGTATCCTGTACTTTTGCTATGTGCCTCTTGTTCCCTTTCAGCTATCCATGGAAAAGGGCTGGTGGAAGAGTGAACCTGGCTCTAGAGAAGTCTTGGCTAGGGAGGAGAGGAAAACTGACAGCAGCTACAGCCCTAATTTAATTGCTGTCATCCCTTTGGGTTGACCAAGAATCTATCCTTTCTGATAGCAGCATGTTGCAGAACTACAGACTTCCTGACCTGGTCCTTAAAATGTGCCTACAGGACTTTGCTATACCTTCTAAGTTAGTTGTTCCTCATTTTCCCAATAGACCTACAGCATTACAGTACCTTTTCTTGCAGCCACTGCAGGAACCTATTGCAAGATCCTCCATCACTGCAGGGGACTTCTAACACCTACTCCACCACATAGATTTTCAGCAAGGAACAGGGCACCTGGAAAACATTAGTTAATCATTTTTAATATCTTTCTGTCCAGGAAGCTGGAAGAACTAGTAGCTATTAAACATATCAGTGTACTTATCTGCTGTTACCAGGTGTGTTTTTAGAGTGAAGCAAACAAAATATTTGGAGAATGCTTTAAAATTAAATTAAATGCATTAAATTAAATATTTTAATGCATTAAATTAAAATTAAATGCATTGAAATTAAAATTAAGCCTTGACATGACCACAAGAGCCACATTTCTCCTCTGGATGTTGAACTTTACATCCACCAATAAAAAAAAAAAAAAAAAAATTTTTTTTGAACTTATCTAACTATTACCCTGTATTGGAAACATCCTCCGTAGACTTTAAAGGTCCATTTGAAAATGCTTCCTACAACTGTAAAAATTAAATGTATCCAGAAGAACTTCAGAGACTGAGAAAAATTTTGGAGCCACATTAATTTCAGCTGCCATCACAGTAGGTTTTATAATCTATGCCATATCCTGGTCCATTTGGAGGAGAGATTTCTAAGATCCAACTATGTAGGAAGACAATTAATGATTTAATAGGTAACACTTAAACATTTTATGCAGTAGACACTAAGAGAACACTTTTTCTCGTATGTCATCCTTGAGAAAATATAGATCTTGACTGTAAAATATCAGAAAAGACCTCATGGAAAATGTTTTGCAAGGTTTTTTCCTTGATGACCTAGCTAAATTCTGTCCAAATGATCACATTCTTCCTATGCAAAAATACACTGTAATTTCATTGGTATACATTACTCTTAATTTCCTTTCCTAAACATGGTACATAATGTTGATGGCAGAGGAGATGTCACATTCACTATCCATATACATACAGAGACATATGTAAACAACTTGTGAAGAGATTTGTGGTTCTATATGGTATGTAATAAAAATAAAGATATTATTGGATGCCATTCTCACAAAATGTCACTTGCAGGAGTGATGTCACTTTTTTAGTTGGAAGATCTTGGCTGACCTCATAATGTCATTTGTAGAAATACAAAAGTTAAGTAAAAAATGTAATACAAAAATAAATAAATAAATAAATAAATAAATAAATAAATAGAAAAATAAACAAACAAACAAAAAACACACACAAGCATTCAATCTCTTTAAAATAAAGAAGATAGGGCACGCTTAATTCTAGTTTATTTCCTACCAGATATTAAGTCATACTGATATTAGGTAAGATACAACAATGGATTTTTAACTCATTGCTTTATATGATTATTTCTGTTCTTTATCTTTGTGTATATATATATATATATATATATATTAACGTTAGGGTTAGTTCTTGTGGAACATATTGCAATGATCACACCAGACATTATTAGCAAATCCTGTTGCATTTACACAATGCTGGGTTGACTTTTCTGCTCTACAGAGAAGCAAAGATGGTTAGGAACATACTTCTGTGATATGTCTTTGTGTTTGTACTGTATCTAGAATCTACAACTCTGAGTAAGACTCAATGAGTTTGCATGCAGTACATATTAGAAATAATAAAAACCAATAAAATAATGATGTTGAAACAACCAGGCTGTTGCTGTTCTTATAACTAACAGCGACTTATGCTAGCTACTTTTGTTGGCACTATGGAAAGAAAAAAAAAAAAAAAAAGTTCTACAATGAATAATATTTAATAATCTGGCAATGAAGAATTTTTCTTCCTGGTTTCCAGTAGCTTACTGAAGTTTAAAAAATGGTACCTCACTTCTTCATTTGGCTGGCTTTTGTTTTATCTCTTCTAAATAAATAAATATTTGTATCATGTGTTTTGACTTTTTGACTTGGATTTATTCCACCATAACTTAGGAGTAATAACGTAAATGCTATGAGTTTGTAGAAATATCTGAGTGGTATTCTGCTGTAGCTTGAGGCCTTATTTTTATTATAAACTGTTTTTGTTCCCATCTGAGAAAGGTTTTTTCCTTCCTATTTGCTTGGAAATTTCATATTCTGTTATACTGTAAGGATCATGTTTGTTATTATTGTTATTCAAAATAAAATAACTTTATGAGACATTCTCAGCATGAAGACATTATTTACAATACAATAATATTTTTACTTGTTTGGAATCCTGAACTCCTGTATAAGGTCTAGCTTGTCTAAGAAGAATGTAAGAATCAAGCTCTTGTATGAGATTCCTGAGAGGAATCTCTCTTGTGGAGCTACTCTGTGATCCATATCAAGCAAGAACCCTGAAATAACATTTATTTTTGCTTGATAGCAAAAACCAACCAAGCAAACAAATAAACAAACCAAAGCAAACCAAACCAACCAACCAAACAAACAAATACAGTAGGTTATTTTTCTAAAAATCAGATCACTGGGAGCTGTAAAAATCCATTTTCTGCAGAGCTGGAGTGACAGGTCAGGGTGTTTCAATGACCCTACCCAGAAGCAGCAGCCACAGCCCCTGCACTAATATCTGCCTTTCCCATCTCCTTGAGCAGCAGCCACTGCCACATGCTTGGATCCCCAGAACTTTTTGTAGTGTTCCCCATTCAAGCTCTTAGTTTTGTTCCCCATGCACCAACCTCCAGGTGAAACTGGAGTATCACCTACAGTTAGCCCTATCTCAGCTGCTGTGTCCCATTCTATGCAAATAGGTAAGTAGGTCATGAGGGTCTGCAGTGCAGTTTGCCTCTTTATTCCATAGAGTAGGCAGCATATTTAGCAGTATGGGACACTGATACTCCACACTGACAAGGCTGAAGCTGTTTCTTCCCATATATGTTTTAATCTTATTGCTGCAATAAAATTCTTATGCTGTTAAAAGCCTAGCTGAACAGAGATAGCTAGGTGAACAGGTAGCAACACGCTGATGTGGATACTCAGCTTCTGTCTGTAGAGCCATACTGAGTGGTGTGACCAGCTCTTGGTGCCATTTTGAACAGGACAGAACAGTGTGGGGGGGAACATGCTGCACCTAACTCAACACTGCCTTCTTGCTCACCACTCTGGGGTCACAGTGATGGAGAGGGAAGAAGGGTAAAATCCTGGAAGATGGAAGGAAAGACCTCTGGCTTGAACTAATAAATTAAGGAAAAACAGAATAACCTGAGAAACTGTTCTGCAAGAAGAGGAACCTGGAAGGACAAAAAAATACCATTCATTGTTGTTGGGATTCAGAGGCCTTCCTATAGCTTTCAGAAGATTACGTCTCACAAAGAGGGTGATCAAGCATTGGAACAGGCTGGAGGTATTTAAGAAATGTGTGGATGTGGCACTGGGGGACATAGTTCAGTGACGAGACTCAGTAGGTCAGGTCAATGGGTGGATCTTAAAGGTCTTTTCCAACCTATTTCATTCTATGATTCTGTGATACTAGTGGTTTGAGCACTGCAATAATAATATATCATGACAACCTTTTTCTTTTTGCCTGGGAGTGCAGGGAAAACTTTATGTCCTTATCATGACTGAATACAATACCACAAGCCAACCGGGAAAGGCTTACCATCTACCTGCCTGGTGCATGACTCATCTGGGGAGCTAAAAATAGCTTTTTTCTATGGGGTTTAAAAAACAAGTGAAAAAGTGCTATGTAAAGCATTTGCATTGCTTTGTTAGAGAAATACATTTTCTTCTGAAAGTAGGGCTTGAAACAGCTCAGGGTGTTGTACTGCTGTCTTCCCAAGTGTCTTTCCACCCAGCAGAACGAGGAGCAAGATTCACTGCAGATTCATGAAGACCATACATGAGGTATGGACTTCAAGAAAGGAAGGATAATATTATTTTTATTTTTTTAAAGAAAACAGATTTATATGTAATAATGACAGAAACATAAGATTTACACACCACTCATAAACAAATTGAAAAGTCTGATCAATTATCTGTTCTTCTAAATATTTCATATGCTTCAATGACCTTAATAGTTAGTGTTAACTTAGTAAAGCTCAGCCCCTCCAGAATATTTATATTATCTAAAACCATCCTCTGTCCAGTCTTTGTTTCAACCATGTAATTAACACAGGACTCTCACCCCTCCAGAAAGTCCTAAGTGTCTGAAAGCTGCAGGACTCTACATTAGGGACCAGACTTTGCTGAAAAAAGGAACATCATGCCCATTTTAAAGAGGGTAAAAAGGAAGACCCGGGGAACTTCAGACCAGTGGCCCTCACTTCTGTGCCTGGCAAGATCATGGAGCAGATCCTCCTGAAGGCAACGTTAAGGCACGTACAAGACAATAAGGTAGTCTGAGACAGACAGCATGGCTTCACCAAGGGCAAATCATGCCTGGCCAAGCTGGAGGCCTTCTGTGAGGGAGTGACTGCTTCGCTTGACAAGGGAAGACTGATTGATGTATTCTACTTGGACTTCTGTAAGGTCTTTGACATGGTCCCACATGACATCCTAATCTCTAAATTGGAAATATATGGATTTGAAGGGTGCGCCAACCAGTGGATAAAGATAGTCTATGATTCTATGATATAAGGACAGTAGCAGCTGTGGGTTTTGCTGGGTTATACTTCTCTGCATTGTTAACATCAGCTTCCTAAGACCAGGTGGCATCTCTGTAGAAATCTCCTGCTACTGGGCTATAGCATGGCAATATAAATATTTGAAGACATTAGAAGTAGTACGGACTTTTTTGGTCATACTTTTGCTGTAACACATCTCCTCTGAGAAGTCCACTAAGATGACAAATACATCTTGTGAGACGGATGTGGTCCTTATATCATCAGTTAATATATATCCTCAGTTGATATAAAGCAACTTCAGTCTAAGCAACTTCAGTCTATGCAACTATTTGTTACTAGATCTAATATTCCCAGTGATTTTGGTAACCTTCATATTATGGGTTATGTTTTCAGAGTTGTAAGTTAGACATCATTACACCGTGAAGGTTATCCTAATATTAAGAGGCACTATTAAGTTGCAATTAAGAATAAACAGGTAGAAACTGCTTCCAAAATTTGGGGTATCACAGTGGCTAGAAAAGAAATTGAATCAAGTCATTGGATTTGACTGGGCAACAAAAAGACCTCCCAGTAAATTAGTTTTCATCAGTGGAGGTAAACTTTCTTGTGTGGATATAATTAGATTTTATGCAGTCAGGTGAAAAGCATTCTCATTGAAAAGGCCCCAGATAGACAGGGAGGCATTGCTTCTTTAGTAGATGGTAAATACATATGGACTTAATCTTGCCACCAAACATAATGTGTGCCTGTATCAGATGTTAATGTAATTTACCAGATCAATTCAGAGTTCAGTGAAGAAAATTCCCCATGAAAACGCAACCTTTATCTTTATGCCTTATTTTACCCCATCCTCTTTGATGAATTTTATTTGCCTCAGATTTCAACAGCTCTGTCAAACAGTCTGCAATGTTTCAGGTTTAATATCATTTTATGTTTCAAACATAACTTCAGAGGAGTAATATACTGGGATTAGCTGAATAGGCCTATCTGATTGATGTGACTGTAGCTTTGCAAGTATCCAGTTAACCAACAGCAATAATAAATGATAGAGGTAGCGAGTTTTTTTTTTTTTTTTTATACTTATCCAGGAAGTTCTGCTTAAAAAAAAAAAAAAAAAGAGAGAGAGAGAGAGAAAGAGAAGAATAATCTTGCATGCAAACATCTTCTTTAATCTTCTAAACTCCAGAAATAGAGGTTATTCACTGAAGTCCAAAGACACAATTTTTTTTGCTGGCTGCAGCACCAGCTAGAGAAGTCATTGTATATTTGGGTTCTAATCTGAAATGGTCTTGCTCATATGACTGTCAAGTTCATAAACGAACAGCAGTATTCAGTGCCTGGTGCCCTAGGTCCTCAACTTCCTTCAAATAGTAAGCTTACTTAGTACCTACAACTGCTTGTCATAGGTAAGCAAAAAAATAAGTTAACAACTGTGATACAAATGGACTGGCAGTAGAAAAATAAATATATGTATTTATTTATTCATCAAGACAATGGATTGGATGTTTTGACTGGAGGAAAAAACATGACTTGAAGATTTCCATAGAAAAGTATCAAATCCAAAAGCCTTCTATTAGGGAAAAAAAAAAAAAAAAAAAAAAAAAAAGGATTGAAAGTGTCAGTTAATTCAGTTAATTTTTATTGAATGTGTTATATTTATATTTTACTATATGAAGGAACTTAAGATTCATACTGCCAAGAGCACAGGATGGGATCATGTGGTTATTGGCTGGTGTGCCCTTCAGTACAACAGAGTAGTCATTGAAGCATTTACTCTTGAAATGATTCAGTGTATCCACGTTGAACAACACTGGTTAATGGAAATGGCTCAGCCTGACCACATATACCACTCACAAAATTCCAGACACAGTTCCTCCCTTTCTAATACTGTGTCTGACATTCTTTCAGGAGATTGCTTTTTTTATATATACCTTATTAAGGAATAAAATTCAAAGGAGGGAAAGTGTGCTGTTTCCCTTTCAGTGTTACATTTGTAAAGAAATTGAAGATTTTTATTTATGCTATCTTTATGTTTTTGTTTATGCTATCTTTAACAGATAAGAGCTCAAGAAGATTCTCAAAGGAGAGACCTACGTTTTAGAAATCTAAAGTGAAATCAATTAAAGCCCACCTAAAATTCTCTCCTTGCTCATAGATCAGGAAAAGACCTCTGGAGAGTATCACCAACAACAGTTTGCAACTGTCCTGCACAGAGCTGACAAAAACCATAGAGTATGTACCTGTGCTAGTGAAGTCTTATTTAAAATCATTTCAGATGCTTTGCTGATGCTGATGAGGTACATTAAACAGCAAAATGTTACTGAGAATAATAGCGAATAAGCAGCTCTGAAATGCTTCTTGCTGCCTCTTGTGTGTCTCATTTTAACATTGCGTGATATGTCACTGTTGCAACTCTTGTAATTTCTGTTTTATCCTAAGCTATCATAATGCTTTGTGACAATGGATTTAGTTCTCTGGGACTGAGAATATTTTCTTATTTTATCTGAAGCACCATGCATTTGAAATAACTCATTTACGAGACATCTAGAGTGGTCTCATTCACTTTCTCCTAGAAGACACTCTCTAACAGAATATATCTGCAGGCTCCAGCATGTGGAATCATTTCATCTAGTACTACAACTGTCAAGAGAAGTTCTGACACTTCCTTAAATATTCCAGGAGCTCTCCTTCCAGGCTTTATCCAGTTTTCCAACTAACTGCAGCTATGTCAGCTGATCTGTGAACTATTATTTCATCAACCTGAACTTTTTTTTTTTTTAACCAAAATATTTTAAATTGTAGATCTTTTCTAGACTAAATGTCTTTGAATAAATAGGTTAGTTCATTAGGCAGTCCTGTGGAATGGATAAAGGGCTCAAGAGATAAATGAGGTAAATGTGTAAAAGGAATGTATTTTCAGACAGTGTGGGTGACATTGGAAGAGAAGACAGTAGCAAGCTTTTGTTCCTGTGACTTCAGCAAAACTCTCTGAAACCCTATCCCATTCATTTTCATCTAGGTATGGAAATCAGCAGTGATTCTGGCACAATAAACTCTGAGAAGGAACCTTCAGTGTAAATGGTTAGCCTTTTAATTCTATTCTCACTGTCAAACTGCTACAGGACTGCAGAGATGTGTTAGGATGGGATCATTATGTTTATAGCTTTTCATTTAACATTCAATATGTTATATGTTCAATATTAACATGACTTCTCCATGTAAATGAAAAGTCTACTGAAGAAGACATAGCAGAGTGTTCTGCAAATTCCAAATAATAAATGTTTTCCATCTATTGTCAGTGATTCCCTTCTGCTATGTGCATTTTCAGTCCTTTTTAGAAGTACAAATAGAGAGTAATTTTGGCTTATCTTTAATTCAGTTAGGATCAGTCCTTATGGCTTCCAAAGACTTTTGACAACCTTTACAGAATTAGAAGCACAATGTGAAGAGTTATGATTCTTGAAATAAGCACAAAGAAAATATTGATTTCTAACACAAGCCTGTTCAGTAAAATAAACTTGATAAGGAACTAAGATCTGAGTGTTTATATTTCAGTTGAATACTTTTTGGCTGAACAGAGTAAGTTTTTTAACTGTGTTTGTTTTTAAATAATTTGCTGAATCTCCCTTGGTTACTACTCTAGGGTCTACAAAATTACAAATAATAAAGAAAAATGATATTTACCTGTTAATCCCAGGAAAACTTTGAGGTCTCTTTTTTAAAAAGTCTGTAAGAAAATCTCCAAGAATATTAGTCAGCATCCAAAATAAGCTTGGGGACTGTTGTATGAGTAACATTTTCCACAAGTTGTTCAGTGACGTTCTCATGGCCGTTTTCTGATTTGCAGAACAGTTTTTCTGTCCTAAAACTTAATTCAACTTTCACTAAGTCTGAGATTCTTCTTTTCATTTATTGCCAGACTGAAATTGTACTTTTTTTTTCTTGCAGCATGAGACACATTCATCTAAAATCAAAAGTGAATCAGCATTTTCTTAACCCTGTCCATTTCTAAAAAGTATCTTAGTTGTAAAGGTCTAAATATGCATACAGCTATGACATTATTTTTTGATCCCATAGGTAACAGCTTTTCCACAGAGCCTAAACACAGCACATGTCTCAGAAACAATTTCTGAAAGACAAAAATATTGTCTATTTCCATTTAGCTTGTTTCATTCTAGCTATCCAGCCTATCAAGGACCACTAGGTTGGCATTGATGTGAATATCATTCTCAGTTATGACTCACTTCAATGTGGTTGAAAGAATAGATACTGTGTTTCAATACAGGGTATTTCTTTTCACCCCATGTCAATTGTAAAAATATTTGTCACCCACAAAGTGACCATTTACTGGTCTGAAAGTTGACTCTGTTCTTACAGTGTTATACTGGTATATGAGGGTCCTGGGAGTTTGCAAAAAAAAATAATAAAAAAAAATACATAAATAAAATAAAATAAAATAAAATAAAATAAAATAAAATAAAATAAAATAAAATAAAATAAAATTACTTAACTGCTCACATTTTACTTGGAAAAGTAGTGTCAACATTATGTAGAGGATGCTGTTTGTTTTTGGGGAAAATACTTTGGTATCCTGGAAATGAAACTATTTTAAACTCCTTTAGCCAATGTCAGTTTCCAAAAATGCTGCAGTCAACATAAGAAAACCAAGGCAATTTGTTCTGTACATAAATTCATGGCAGAGCTTCAGAGCAACTTATAAGGGAAGTAAACATCCTCCTCCCTCATATGCTATCCGTCAACAGTCTTTTTAAATCACAAAGAGCTCCTTCAGGCCTTCTACAAGAAAATGTTCTGCAAAGCGTCTCTGAAAATGTCTCCTTTACCCTATCTTATAACTGTATGGATAAATTAAATGAAAGAGATAGCAGAGATAGCAATTTTGTTTATTTTGGTTTTAGATATTTGAGTCCCAGCAGGTATACATTTTTTTTAATGTCTTTATTTTATTTTTTTTTCCCCAATTATTGGTAGTAAATTTAATCTCGTCTTCCAAAGCAATATAACCAATTCAGGTTTCCTATCAGTTCTGACCACTGACTTTGTGTCCACTGATATTTTATGGGAATGTCTATTAATTAGAATCTATGGAAAACACTGACAGAAACTTGTAACACAAAAATATGTAAAAAAAACAGCTGTAAATTCTACCAGAATCTTTAGGCTACTGTGTTAATGGCTACAGTAATATCTTATAATATCTAATTATATATAATTAATAATTATAATCTAATTATAATAATTAGATAATAATAACAATAATAAGATGATGATTATTATTATTATTATTAATAATAATAATAATAATATTAATCTAAATATATATAATTAATAATTATATCTAATTATCTATTAATAACAGTAATATCTCTTATGCTTCATTCCTACTAACAGTATTAAAGTTTTCATCATAAATAATATGTCCAGTGAAAAGTGATCCATGATTTATAGCACTGTTACACAAAAACACATTTGGAGATTGAAACAATGGTTCTTCCAGGAGCTGGATTCAGAACTGGTTTTCAAACAGGCATTGGGCTATATATGTCTCTGGATGTCCTTTCCTGCCCCTTTCAATTTTCTGAGATTTTCAACAATGAAGAAAAAAAAAAAAAAAAAAAAAAAAGTAAATTATTTTGAATATTAGAACTAGAAATATAAAGGTAAAATTTACAATCTCATGTATATGTAATGAAGACAGAAGAAAAAAATGTCTATATCCTACTTTGGAAATTTAAAAAAAAATATTGTGGTGAAAAATATACATGAAGCTTCATGAATCTTTTCTATTGAACTTTCTTTTTTGTTGTTCTTTGTTGTTGTTGTTGTTGTTATTGTTGTTGTTGTTCAACTTAATGAAAAAAAAAGGCGGGGGGGGGGGATAAAAACATACCCACAGCCATGAATTTTATATGCAGTGAAATATTATTTTCATTTAATATAAAATAATAATTTATCCTAAAATCTTGATTTTTGAAGAATAATGTATTAAATTTCAGATGTCAATTTTGAGTTTTTTATTGGAGTGTTATTCTGCAACAAAACTAGAGCAAAAGCTGGAGCAAATGTTGAAATGACAAGAAAATATAAAATAAAGATTATATATATATATACACATACATGCGCACGTTTGTCTTTATGTATGTCATTTCAACATAACTAATACATAAAATAAGTACCTGTAATTTGAAGATAAAATATTCATGTTGCTGCTCCATTGTGTCATCAGTTGCAGTATGTTGGCTAACCTTTTCTAAACCTATAAATGGGTTGGGAGATACAAGATTGTGTTTACTTAAAAAAGTTGATTTTATCAGGAAAAAAAAAAAATAATAATAATAATAAAAAAAATTCCTTCAAGCGTATTTGATGTTGGTCTTGGAAAATAAATAAATAAATAAATAAATAAATAAATAAATAAATAGTATATGCAAAATCTCCTGTTACGTAGTATAACCAAGTCTGAAATCACTGATATATTCAGATAACATGTTTTCTACAGTAACACATCCTGCAGTACTGAGTTAACTACACCACTTACTCCAAAATGTCTTAATAGCATGACAATATTGTACAAAGTCAAGGTAGTATAGTGTTTATTTCAGTAATATATATACATATATATTTTAAGCAAATTTGCTGTAAGTGAAATGATTATCCTGTTTGATTTTGGATTAACTAAATAATAAGAGGCTGCTAAAGATAATGCAATGGGATTCCTATATATTCCTATAGCAAAGATCTGCAATCTGAAGGTAAATATGAATGCTTATGTTTCGTGAGAGAACAAGAAATATATTAACTTGAAACAACCCTAATCTGCTTTGATTAGGTTAAAAGATTTGGATCAAATCTAGATTTGATTAGGCTCTTTATATAATTCGTTATAAACAAAAGGGAGGCTGAAACTCATAATTTGCTGTGGAGAAGGAAGAAAGTTCTGACATGTCAGAAGCTGTAGTATAGAATAATAGAACCATAGAATGATTTGGGTTGGAAAGGACCTTAAAGATCATCTAGTTCCAACCCCACTGCAGTGGGAAGGGACACCTCCCACTAGGCCAGGTTGCTCATCCAGACTGGCCTTGAACACCTCCAGGGGTGGGGCATACACAGTATCTCTGATCAACCTGCTCTACTGCCACACCACCCTCAGTGTGAAGAATTTCTTCCAAATAAATCTCCCCTCTTTAATTTGAAACCATTATGTCTTGTACCAAACTTGTATAGAGTAATCCTGTACCAAATTGCTAGCAATTCCTATTCTACTTGATATTGGTCATCACAGGTAGCATAGTGTCAATGAGATGCTTTATTCCAGTGAATCCAAGAATAAGATAAGCTAAAGAGACTCTATTCTCTATTTGGAGACTCTATTCTTAGGGGAACAGAGGGCCCTATTTGTCGGCCTGACCCTACCCGTAGGGAAGTCTGCTGCCTCCCTGGGGCCAGGGTCAGGGACGTTGCCAGGAAGCTTCCCAACCTGGTACACCCCTCTGATTATTATCCTCTTTTGATAGTCCAGGCGGGCAGTGACAACATTGAAGAGAGAAGCCTGAAGGCTATCAAAAGAGACTTTAGGGGGCTGGGTCGGTTAGTGGATGGAGCGGGAGTGCAGGTGGTGTTTTCATCCATCCCTACGGTGGAAGGGAGGGGTACAGAGAGGACACAGAAAGCCCACCTGTTAAACACGTGGCTCCGGGGCTGGTGCCAACGCAGAAATCTTGGGTTTTTTGATCATGGGGCACTTTACTCAGCACCTGGCCTGATGGCCGCAGACGGGTCCCTATCTTTTAGGGGAAAAAGGATCCTGGGCCAGGAGCTGGCAGGGCTCATTGAGAGGGCTTTAAACTAGGTAGGAAGGGGGATGGGGCTGAAGCAAGGATTGTTGGGGCTGTGCCAGGGGGAACAATAGTAAGGCCGGGGGATAAGGCAATGGCCCAGCTGAAGTGCATCTACACCAATGCAAGCAGCATGGGTAACAAACAGGAGGAGCTGGAAGCCATTGTGCAGCAGGCAGGCTACGACTTGGTTGCCATCACGGAGACGTGGTGGGACCAGTCTCATGACTGGAGTACTGCAATGCCTGGCTATAAGCTCTTTAGAAGGGACAGGCAGCACAGAAGGGGTGGTGGGGTGGCTCTCTATATTAGAGAGTCTTTTGAGGTTGTAGAACTCGAGGCTGGGAATGACAAGGTTGAGTCCCTTTCGGTTAGGATCAGCAGGGACAACAAGGCTAGTGTCCTGGTCGGGGTCTGCTATAGACCGCTGAACCAGGATGAGGAGGCGAATGAGGAGTTCTACAGGCAGCTGACAGAAGTTGCGAAATCATCAGCGCTTGTACTCGTGGGGGACTTCAACTTCCCTGACATATCCTGGAAGCACAACACAGCCCTGAGAAAGCAGTCTAGGAGGTTTCTGGAGAGCGTGGAAGATAGCTTCTTGACGCAGCTGGTTAGTGAACCTACCAGGGATGGTGCCCTGCTAGACCTTCTCTTCACAAACAGAGAAGGACTGGTGGAGGATGTGATTGTCTGGAGCTGTCTTGGGCAGAGTGACCACGAAATGGTGGAGTTCACTATTCTTGGCGAGGCCAGGAAGGGGACCAGTGAAACCGCTGTATTGGACTTTCGGAGGGCTGACTTTGAGCTGCTCGGGACACTGGTTGGTAGAGTCCCTTGGGAGGCGGTTCTGAAGGGCAGAGGGGTCCAGGAAGGCTGGGCGCTCTTCAAGAGGGAAATCTTAATGGCGCAGGAACGGTCTGTCCCCACGTGCCCAAAGACGAGCTGACAGGGAAGAAGACCAGCCTGGCTCAACAGAGAATTGTGGCTTGATCTTAGGAGAAAAAAGAGGGTTTATAATCTTTGGAAAAGTGGGCAGGCCACTAGGGAGGACTATAAGGATGTAGCGAGGCTGTGCAGGGACAAAAATAGGAAGGCCAAAGCTCATCTGGAGCTCAATCTGGCTACTGCCATTAAAGATAACAAAAAAACGTTTTTATAAATACATCAACACAAAAAGGAGGACTAAGGAGAATCTCCATCCTTTACTGGATGCGGGGGGAAACTTAGTTACAAGAGATGAGGAAAAGGCGGAGGTGCTCAATGCCTTCTTTGCCTCAGTCTTTAGAGGCAATACCGGTTGTTCTCTGGATACCCAGTACCCTGAGCTGGTGGAAGGGGATGGGGAGCAGGATGTGGCCCTCACTATCCACAAAGAACTGGTTGGTGACCTGCTATGGCACTTGGATGTGCACAAGTCGATGGGGCCGGATGGGATCCACCCAAGGGTACTGAGTGAACTGGCAGAGGAGCTGGCCAAGCCACTATCCATCATTTATCAGCAGTCCAGGTGATCGGGGGAGGTCCCAGTTGACTGGCGGCTAGCAAATGTGACACCCATCTACAAGAAGGGCCAGAGGGTAGACCCGGGAAACTACAGGCCTGTCAGTTTGACCTCAGTGCCAGGGAAGCTCATGGAGCAGATCCTCCTGAGAGTCATCACGCAGCACTTGCAGGGCAAGCAGGCGATCAGGCCTAGTCAGCATGGGTTTATGAAAGGCAGATCCTGCTTGACGAACCTGATCTCCTTCTATGACAAAGTGACGCGCTGGGTGGACGAGGGAAAGGCTGTGGATGTGGTCTACCTTGACTTCAGCAAGGCTTTTGACACCGTCTCCCACAGCATTCTCCTCAAGAAACTGGCTGCTCTTGACTTGGACTAGCGCACGCTTCGTTGGAAGCTGGATAGCCGGGCCTAAAGAGTCGTGGTGAATGGAGTCAAGTCCAGTTGGAGGCCAGTCACTAGTGGCGTCCCCCAGGGCTCAGTGCTGGGGCCGATCCTCTTCAATATCTTCATCGATGATCTGGACGAGGGCATTGAGTGCACCCTCAGTAAGTTTGCAGATGACACCAAGTTAGGTGCGTGTGTCGATCTGCTTGAGGGTAGGGAAGCTCTGCAGGAGGATCTGGATAGGCTGGACCGATGGGCTGAGGTCAACTGCATGAAGTTCAACAAGGACAAGTGTCGGGTCCTGCACCTGGGGCACAATAACCCCAAGCAGAGCTACAGGCTGGGAGATGAGTGGTTGGAGAGCTGCCTGGCGGAGAAGGACCTGGGAGTGATGGTGGATAGTCAGCTGAATATGAGCCAGCAGTGTGCTCAGGTGGCCAAGAAGGCCAACGGCATCCTGGCTTGTATCAGAAACAGTGTGGCCAGCAGGGCCAGGGAGGTGATCGTCCCCCTGTACTCAGCTCTGGTGAGGCCGCACCTCGAGTACTGTGTTCAGTTTTGGGCCCCTCGCTACAAGAAGGACATCGAGGTGCTCGAAAGAGTCCAGAGAAGGGCGACGAAGCTGGTGAGGGGCCTGGAGAAGAAGTCCTACGAGGAGCGGCTGAGGGAGCTGGGCTTGTTCAGCCTGGAGAAGAGGAGGCTCAGGGGCGACCTTATCGCTCTCTATAGGTACCTCAAGGGAGGCTGTAGCGAGGTGGGGGTTGGTCTGTTCTCCCACGTGCCTGGTGACAGGACGAGGGGGAATGGGCTAAAGTTGCACCAGGGGAGTTTTAGGTTAGATGTTAGGAAGAACTTCTTTACCGAAAGGGTTGTTAGACACTGGAACAGGCTGCCCAGGGAAGTGGTGGAGTCACCATCCCTGGAAGTCTTCAAAAGACGTTTAGATGTAGAGCTTAGGGATATGGTTTAGTGGGGATTGTTAGCGTTAGGTCAGAGGTTGGACTCGATGATCTTGAGGTCTCTTCCAACCTAGAAATTCTGTGATTCTGTAAAACTACACTTCTGATGGGTTTGGTTAGCTTGAATATACACAGTCTGAATACAGTGTCCACACTCTAGCTGTACGTAAGGAACAAAATACCTGATAACACCTGTGAGATCAGTCTGTAGTATTTGAAGCCCATTTTGTTTGACTTGATGGAGACTGTGGAGTGTTTCAGACAGGGGCTACCTGCCTGAAAGACAGATTTATATAGCATGTTGCACCATAGTTCCATGTCCAGCCCTAGGATTCCTCATAGATGTGGGGTAATTCAACAACAACAACAACAACAACAACAACAACAATAACAACAACAACAACAATAACAACAACAACAACAAAGATAGATAATGTTGAACTTGCTACAACATGAAATACCAGAGATTAGTCCCCCTTCACTTTTTTCAGCTTTTTTTTTTTATTATTATTTTTTTCCACTGTGAGGTTTTAAACCTTGGGTTTGAATATGTTTTACAGAACCATAGCAATGAACAAAATCTGGTAGACCATAAACCATATGTACTTAAAAAGTGATGAGCAAGGAGGTAATTTGTGTTTGGTCAGTATTCAATGAAAGGGGAAATGTGAAATTTAAATACTCTCACAAAGACCTAGACACCTAATTCAAACAATTTCTGAGCATCTGCTGGCATCCATCATCATTCATCAGTCCTCTGTGATTTGTTTGAACATCTGAGCCCTGAACTTGATTTTACAGCATTTGACTGACAGAGTATGACCAACAGAGACCATGAATGAAGTTTAGATATTTTTCTGCAGTCTAGTAATTTGCTTCCTCTTGCAGATGAAGGCAAAAGTGAGTGGAACCAGAGATGTAAGAAACATTAAAGATTGAGGTAAGCAGAAACTGAGGTGTATTTTTACCATTATTCTATTTGCTGCACCTTTGGTGATCATGCTCCAGTTCTGAAAAGGCTTCTTTGAGTCACTTACTGAGCATTTAAAGGTTAAAGAGACTTGTGTTAACTCAAGTGGGTAATAAGGGCTGCTACCCTGGGATCTTCTCCAAAAGTAGATTGCAAAATTACAAAGGTGCAATCATGCTCTGAGAGAAGGGAAGAAAATCTGTCACATCAGGGAGCTATCAGAAGGATTAAATGGGATCTCCAGAAAAACTTAGTGAATGTTTTACTTCTTGATTCATGCATTTCAAACTCAGAAAGTTTACATCAGTTTGGGTTGGCCTCTTCCCAAGATACTCCCCTCCATTTTTCTTCAAAATGGCAAAAAAAAGTAAAATAAATAAATAAATAAATTAGAGGTTGAACAAAGCACATTAGATAAATTCCCTAGCATAGAGGTAAATTAAATTTCTTCTTATCTTTTCTAAAGACATATTTCAGTATTGAGGAGTTTGCCTTATTATCATGTTATTATCTTATCAGGACTCTGGATAGCCCCGGGGGGCTGGAAAAGATGACCTCTGGAGTTTCCTTATGACTTCAACCATTCTGTGAGTGCTTCTGTGAAATGAAAGAGACCATTCTGCAGTGAATTTTTCTCCATTTCTCCTGTTTTACTGTATCAAGCACTTATCTACTAATTAGAAGAAAGTCTGAAAAGTACAAGTGGAATGGAGCCACCTAAACATGACATTACTTTAGCTATCCTAATCCTCTATCTGTTAGGTAGAAAGGGTACATCTCTTCTCTAAACCCTGTATCCTAAATAATGTCCTGAACATATGTCTTGGATAGGCTATGATATCACAGGTTGCCCTCAATAGCATAGTTATCTATCCTAGGTATCTCTTGCATATACAATTCTGTAACCTCACTTTTTATTTTCCCCAGCTCATTCAGGATCTAAATAATTTTTCAGGATAAAAAAATACAACAGAGTACAACAGATTAAAGGCAACCTTTCTTTAAAAAATGACAGAATCATAAGTTACTTGAATATATCTATTACTGTTTTTTTTTTTTTCTTCTTTCTTTTTTTTTTTTTTTTTTTTTTTTTTTTCTTTTCTGTTTAAAACTTAAAAATCAGTCATGGATGAAATATTTTTTTTCATGACAGACTAGAGTGGAAGAGTGATCCAAAGCTCCAAGTGGTCATCTTCTCCACTGTGTAACAGCTAGCTTATAACCAGAACCCAGCACATAACTATATTAGTTTTCACCCTCGAGCAACTTTACTGCCTATCTTTCCAAATATTACTTCAAACTAGAGGCACTTGAAAGTACTGAAAAATCTGTATTTCTTACTTCTAGAGCAAGAGAAAGACTAACATTTATTCAACAGTTTTTGACAAATGACAATTTCTCTCACAGTGCCTTTGTATCATTTATAAAATAAGCACATATACATATTATATGTATACATATATATATATATTTTATGTAGCTAGCTGCTTAATAGGCTACAAGATTTTTTTCCAACTTGGGTTTTTTTTTTTTTTGCTAAGCATGATGTACAAAATACTGAAACAAGTTGAAGATTCGCCTTCAGATTACTCTAAAGATATATCAATTAGCAACTTCAGTGCAAAAACATTGTGCAGAACATTTTGAAGTCTCTGGAAACACTAAATAATTGTTTTCTTTATAGCTGATACAGAACTACAACTTATGTGTTTAATTTTTTAGTATTTTTTATACCTAAATAGATTATTATATGAAATAAACAGACAAACAACAACAAAACAACAACAAAGAAACAAACTAAAATTTACATTGAGAAGAATCAAGTCAGTCCAGGCTATTAAAAAATAAACACAACATTAAAACAAAGTGTCTCATGTTAGTTTTTTTGCCAAATTCTTCTGGGGGCATTCCCAGCTTTCAACTTTCTTCTGACTTTTAACCTGTCAGGTCCAATTCGATAGATGCATGCAAGCATAATCTCTAGTGATATTTCTATTATACTGTAAAGTAACTCTACATTATCAACGTAAAGCAATAAGCTAAATTGTATATATTTGACTATATATACAATATATAGTCAAATATAAAGTATATTTGACTATATATTGTATATATAGTGAAATATAACTATACATTATATATCCACCTTTCAAATTAAGAGAGTGATCCAGAGTAATTATCAAGTAGTTTTGTAAAGTAGGGTAGATCTTTTCAGTTAATCAGGTAAAGATCTGTTTCAAAAGACTTTCAATATCATATCCATGCTACACGCTTATCAGATAATGAAAACCATTAAAATAAATGTCCACTACCCTATAATATTAAAAGTCTCTCATGTTGTTCAGGTGACATGTGACGCTTTAGTTCAGGTTGTAATCACATTTGCTTCTTAAAGCATAGTTACACTATTAAATGGACTGCTTTATTAGTTAAGTAATTGCTGACCACCACAATTTTGAGGGTATATAGTGGATTATATAGTGTAAGCTGCATTTTCGAGCTCCTGTGTTAAATGGTAAAGATAATTTTATAGTTGGAGCTTATTGTATAATTGTGGTACATCACATACTGTATAAATCTAGTAGAGAGGAGTACCTAATTTAGATTTTATGTAAGGTCCTCAGTTCCCAATCATAGCCCTATAAATCCTTACCATTTAGAAATTGACTTTGATTTTTTTTTCTCTGTTGACAAGTTCTACTTCCCTTGTCACTCAGTCACTTCTTAAGTAAAAAGTAATTAAAAATCTTTTTTTACTGTTTTATTTTTATCTTTACCTTCTTTTCCCTCAAGATGTTAAAAGCTCTGTACATTAATTAAAAAAGAAAAAAAAAAAAAGAAAGAAAGAAAGTAGAAAAGAAAAAAAAGTCTGAAGCAACTATTTTGGGAAAAAGAAGGAAATTTCATTAACTAATGCATATATAAGCAAAACAAACAAACAAACAAACAAACAAAAAAATAGACATTTAAAAAACTACTGCCAGCAATGGAAGAAAATGCTTTTGCCTGAGGCAGGATTTTCTGCTTAAAGCTTTTTCTCCTCCATCATTTTCTCTGCAAAGTGAAGATTATTTCACCATCAAAAGCAATACAGTGTGTGATTTCCCTTTTTCAGGGTTCTGGAATAAAAATTTTACTACCTTTATGGCTTTGATTTTTCTGCTTCTTTTTTCTTGAAGTTCTGAACAGTTTCTCATTTGAGTGGGGTTTATTTCCTGGAGTTTTTATGCTATACAGATAACAAAATTGCAATGTAAAGATGTGGAAGATGTCATTATTTATCTTAATGTTTTGATATGAACTATTTTCTGGAGTTACACTGGAGGAAAATTATGTTCAAAGTACTTGTAAGATCTTTTTTTCTTAAACAAATAAAGTATGATTTTTTATTTTTATTTTATTTTTTAATTATACATCAAATGAACCATTAGGATTTGTAATACTCCAGTGTTATGGTACCTAAACTAACTGCAGTCATTGCAGTATATATCTTTATAACATGCCAAGGAAAAATTAAGGACTAGATCCAAAACCAGACTACAGACAGATGTATGCTGCGCAGTACCAACATTTTATGCATAGGTCACGCTATTCACTCTGGAAGTGGTAATAACATACCTCACTATGGTGCTGCATTCACACTGATGCAGCCATGTTATTTTGGGGTATTATCTAGAGGAAGTTTTTAGAACTGGTTTCATTGCACAACAATTTTAGGCTGCAGTACTAAGTAATTAACATGTGAGTATGACCCTTACTATTATTTGATAAGACCTAGAAGTAGCATATAAAATAATAAGTACATTTCACAAATGGATGCAACAATATCTTTAATATAAAATACTTATTAGCCAACAATTATAATGCACTCCCAAAATAATATTATAGTTCTTATTCTTTCTTGATATTTTAATTAACAAAACAGCTCATCTGCTCCAATTAATTTTCCATGAATTGTTTGGCTAATTTAAAGATCTATAAGGCTTGCAGATTTGACCAAGTTTGTCCAGCCTTGTCCCAGAGCAGGATTCATCTTAGAATGCCACACATGGATATTATAATGAAGAACAACACCCCAGGATTTCTTCTTTCTTAAAGGAGAGAAGTAGGGATCTCCAGAAGGATTTAACTTTTAATTTTAGGATTAACTTTAACTTTAACTTTAGGAAGGATTTTAACTTTAAAATAGACATGTAAAATTAGCCAGATGCATTACACTCCATATCTGCCTCTTCCTCTCTCTACCACCCTCTGGTCCTAAATTAAATTCTTGTCTACACAGATTCAGCTTGGAAACATGTTCTCGCAATTCTAGAGTGCAATTTATCTGATTTGTCTTAGATGTCTTCTTCAGAATGAGATGAACCATACCTTACAAGTACCTAGTTTGCTCATTGACTATAAACAAGATCTAAATGACTCCTTCTGTAGACAGATACATTTGGCCAAATGATTCCCACACACTGTCTAATGCAGAGCACATAGCTGGAGGCACAGTTAGATCATTTCAAAATAATGAATATCCCCAGCATTTTATATACCCCCTCTGGGGCTATATATAACTACGCATTTGTTGAAGCTGTTCTAATATATGTTAGCAGTCAAACTGGCACAAAGATCAAGGGAAAATGGAGATACCCTAAACCACATTTTATACTTCTAATTATGGGCAGTCTTGAGAACAGGTCACATTCATTGAATCCATACTTCATGAGATATGCATCTGAACTAAGGATAAAGCTCTATCCAAAAGCTCATTTTGTCACAGGATAAACTCAGTGTTGTGTGCCAGACCTAAATTTGATGCCATTCCAGCCTGCAGAACGTAAGGATGACTTTGTGCAAGTTTGGCCAAGCTAGATTTGAAAGTGTAGACAGCATAGATGTACCATATAAGTTTGTGGTACTTTGTGAGGTGAAGAGAAATTTTAGGGGAAATCAGACTCTTTTCAAAGAATTGCTTGTGAATACTGTAAAAAAAAAAGCTTTCTAGCTATTTGATTTCATAATTTGGTGTCTGAGTGGGCTCAACGCACACAAATCCATGGGTCCCAATGGGATGCATCCGCGTGTGCTAAGGGAGCTGGCAGATGTGATCACTGAACCACTCCCTATCATCTTTGAAAGGTCCTGGAGAACGGGTGAGGTGCCTGAAGACTCAACGATAGCCAATGTCACTTCAGTCTTCAAGAAGGGCAGGAAGGAGGATCCCAGAAACTACAGGCCAGTCAGTCTCACCTCTGTCCCTGGAAAGGTATTGGAGCAGCTTGTTCTGGATGCCATCGCCAAGCAATTGGAAGAGAAGAAGGCTATAAGGAGTAGTCAGCATGGATTCACCAAGGGGAAGTCATGCTTGACCAACCTTGTTGCCTTCTATGATGGCATCGCCAGCTGGGTAGATGGGGGGAGAGTGGTGGATGTCATCTACCTTGACTTTAACAAGGCTTTTGATACTGTCTCCCATGACATCCTACTAGCAAAGCTGAGAAAGTGTGGGATAGATGAGTGGACGGCAAGGTGCGTTGAGAACTGGCTGACTGGCCGAGCTCAGAGGGTGGTGATTGTAGGAGCAGAGTCTAGCTGGAGGCCTGTGACTAGCGGTGTTCCCCAGGGGTCGGTGCTGTGTCCAGTCTTGTTCAACATCTTCATCGACGACCTTGATGAGGGAATAGTGTCTGCCCTCAGCAACTATGCCGATGACACAAAGCTGGGCGGAGTGGCTGACACGCCAGAAGGCTGTGCTGCCATTCAGCGAGACCTGGACCGGCTGCAGAGACGGGCAGGAAGAAACCAAATGAGATTTAATAAGAGCAAGCGTAGAGTCCTGCACCTGGGAAGGAACAACCCAAAGTATCAGTACAGGCTGGGGGATGACCTGCTGGAGAGGAGCTCTGAGGAGAAGGACCTGGGAGTCCTGGTGGATGACAGGTTGACCATGAGCCAGCACTGTGCCCTTGTGGCCAAGAGGGCTAATGGGATCCTGGCATGCATTAAAAGGAGCGTGGCCAGCAGGTCAAGGGAGGTGATCCTCCCCCTCCACTCTGCCCAAGTCAGGCCTCACCTGGAGTACTGTGTCCAGTTCTGGGCTCCCTGGTACAAGAAAGACAGGGATATCCTGGAAAGAGTCCAGTGGAGGGCCACAAAGATGATACGGGGCCTGGAACATCTTCCCTATGAAGAAAGACTGAGAGACCTGAGTCTGTTCAGTCTGGAGAAGACTGAGAGGGGATCTCCTCAGTATATAAATATCTGAGGGGTGGGGGACAGAAGGATGTAGCCAACCTCTTCTCAGTGGTTTGTGAGGATAGAACAAGGGGCAATGGCTGCAAGCTAGAGCACAGGAAGTTCCGCACTGACATGCAAAAGAACTTCACAGTGAGGGTGACGGAGCATTGGAACAGGCTGTCCAGGGAGGTTGTGGAGTCTTCTTCTCTGGAGATATTCAAGGCCCATCTGGACGCCTACCTGGGCAGCCTGCTCTGAGGAACCTGCTTTGGCAGGGGGGTTGGACCCAATAATCTTTCAAGGTCCCTTCCAACCCCTACAGTTCTGTGATTCTGTGATAATTTGGTAACACTAAGTTATTAAAGAAGCTAAAGAAGTTAAAGAAGTTAAGCTAAAGAAGCTAAGTTATTAAGAAGCTAAGTTATAAAAGACACTAAAAGACTTCTATCAGGTTTTCTCTTTTTTGGCTTTTCATCCCTCATTAACTTCATCCATTGATCCATTAAAGAAGCATAAAAGAGAGCAATGTCATTTTCATATTACATAGATAGAAAACAGAAGGCATCAGAACGTTTCCTAAGAATAACCAACAGACCACTGGAAAATTCAGGATTAGAACCGGTTTTGTTAAGATCTAGGCCAGGCTTCTTTGCATGAAACAGCACCACTTATATTGGAACTAATGTAAAGTGTGTGCACTTGCATTCAAGCATGTCTAAGTCATCAGGATGCTGACATGACAGTATTTAATTTTCCAGACTAAATTATATTCCATTTTCATTACATGGTGCCTTAAAAGCAGTTACAGAATATGTTCTCAGGCAATGCATTTACTTTTGGTAACACATGTAATGAATATATTCATGAGAGGTATCCGTCACAAGGACAAATAGATCCCAATACTCTTTCTTGGCCTTAATTGCTAGTGTAGTACTCAGTGCTCAGTACTGTGCATGTCAGAATTCAATGTTTTAGGCTACATCTTTTTTTCATAATTTTTTGACATTACATGTATTAGAACAAATCCAAAAAAAATATACTAGTGTAACATGGTTCCACATTTTAATCGGCAGTGTTCAAAAACAGAGAGATAAAGAATGAAAACCCAGCAAGACTGACATGCTTAAAAATGAATAGTTAATAAAGAAATAAATGGTGGGCCAGCTGAAAACAAGTTCCATTACAAACAGGTAGAAAGATGATTCTGAAGAATAAAATTATTCAAGTAAGAAATACAAGATATGAAGCATGTCATACTATGGTAATAAACTCTGAAGATTACAAAGTAAAGGACCAGACTTTGAGTAAATGCTCTGTATTTAGCAGGCCCCAAAGCTTTGGACTTTGTATTTCAGTTTTAGTGACTGCTGAACTAGTTAAAGGAAAGACAAACAAAAAACAAAACAAAACAAAACAAAACAAAACAAAACAAAAACCAACAAAACACACACACACAAAAAAAAAAATCACAAAAAAAAACCACCACATATTCAAAGAGCATTTAAAAAATGAGAGCTTGCGAATGCCAAGCATTACTCATTACTCTATGGAGACTTGAAAAGGCCAAGAAATAGGCTCTGCAGAAAGGCCACCTTGCACAGTGGATGTTACACACTGCCCGTAGGCTCTGCACACAATCCAGGCACTGTCAAAGACAGCTCTACAGGTTCTGGCAAAAGAGTAATTTGAACTGTTTTTGGCTGAGCTTGTAATGCTTCATTGCTCCCATGTCTTTCTCTTGTCTGAGATACAGTAAAGCAATCAGGAAATGTGAACTTTATTTCAATTGACTATATGTCCTGAAGGAGTTCAAGGGGGATCCACCCATTCTCTCATACCTTCCACATAATAAAGCTGCTGCTAGAATGTCATTTTGTCTAAGGTAACTTAAGGTTGAACTACACTGTCTTTAAATTATGTTGGCTTGTACTCAAGGTTTGATTTGAGATTTTAGAGCCAAGTGGCTTAAATATTCATTACCATACATTCTTGTAGGATTAAAGTTTGACAGAAAACATTTTTTTTTCCAGAGTACAGTTGACATACATATATAGTTGACAACATGTGGGCAATACAATAATGAGGATTTTGTATTTAAATGTGAGCTTGAGATGCAAACTAATATAATAATGCAGTTTTATTCTTACTTCTTTTTCACTTTTTGGTTTATACATACACAATAGAATGAAAATTTCAAGGTCATAAATTTATTATATGGAAGCTGTGTCTACACTCTTCATCAGAGTTAAAATGTTCTCATTCTACGCACTTATATATGTGTGTGTGTGTGTGTCTTTGTATTGTATAAGTAATCTCTCCTGTCTAAACCACAGGGAGCTTCCATCTATGTCAGCTTTAGACATACCAAAAGCAGATAAATTAATGAGTAGCCTCTCCTTTTGTCCTTAAGCAATGATGTTATCCTTAATAGCCATTTAACTGCTTTTGCACTTTCTCTAACGCTGGCTTCTATATACTGCAAATCTGTCCACAAAAACATTGTCCTTTCTTCTCTAAAGCTGCTCAACCACTTCTGCCAAGACCGATGGCTCCAGCTATTTTTCTTGCTCAGTTATGCCACAAAGTGTCTGTGGAAAAGGTACATAACTGTACCTGTGCTTTTCCTGCCTGGTTCTCCACCCTGTCCTTACTATTTCCTATCCTACTTGATTTACATTAGTATTCTACATTACTAAGTTAAAGATAGTGTTATTTACAGTACTGCTGACCTCAGGCACTCAAAAGGAATGTGTTAGACCCTGAATAATAATGAGCTTGGCTTCAAATATATAAATTTACATGATCATAGGTATGCATTTTATTTGCCCTCTGCAACTTTACAGTAAACTTTTTCCAGTCCTCTTTACAAATTTGTGAGCCAAGATTTTTATTTATTTTATTTTATTTTATTTTTATCAAAGCTGAGATTCTTATATAAAAATATTACTCTAGAAGCTGAAATGTTGGAGAAAATATCAGATATCCCAAAAGCTGTGATTAAATTCAAATGCAAAGTGCTGTGTTGGGAATACATCTGTTTGAGCACCTAAGTTTTACTGCACTGTTATTTATCTTCCTGTACCCCAGAGCTTAGAGCTCTCTTTTTTGCTGGCTTTTTTGCTAACTGATCAAGAAATGATAGATGCATAAAAGCTGAACCCGATGAACTATCTTCTTCCCTTTGAGGAAGAAGAAAGAAGGCCAAGACTATCTTCCTTTTGATGTTGTTATGTACTTCAGCAATTAGTTATCAATGGAAGATTTCACAGCAGCCCACAAGTCTTTCAACCTCTTTTCTTAACACAGCTGAAATAAAAACTGGAAGCTGGATGTACAAAGAGTGAGAAAGAGGATTTCCAGCTAAAACTGAAAATGTTGCATGAAAATCCCGTGATATAGATCTGTGAAGCAGGACCAAGGTAAATCTGAACTTTAGCCACCATATGAAAATATTGTTGTGTCTAGAGAGAATAAGAATAAATGGGAGAACAAAAAACTCACATTCACATTCTCAATAAGCACAATACTAAAAGCATGTGTTCCATTAATCAGCATTATATATAGGTGATTTTACATTGGAAACATGGCTTACTAATAAGCTCAAATCTGCTTTTATGATTTATTTATTTATTTATTTATTTATAAATATAGATGGGGGAGGGAGTAAATCCAACTGAATGTGTTCCTGCAGACTAAAAAGAGCAGCCTGGTAGATTGATTGTGAGTGACTATATTTTGCTATTTCCCTCCTCACCCAAATGGTAACCACAAATGGTCAAACATTAAATTTGGATTTTTATTTCAAGCTTGTCAAACTAAACCTAAGTCTTTCATACATGTATACTTATACCTATGGTTAATATATGTAATAATGCTTTCATGACTTTTAGTGGCAGCTTGCTATATATAACATTAAATACCTGCATGATCAGGTTATTTTATTAGGTACAAGTTAATAAATATGAAGGGTCAAATCCAAATGATTTCAATTTTCTGTCACATAAACTTACAAAAGAAGAAATGTAACACTTCAATGTGATTGATTGAAAATGTTTCAAATTTGGTAAAATATATTTAGGACCTTTGTTTTTTTCTTACATTTGCTGCATTATGCAGCAAGGTTTACTGGGAGATAGATGTGGTGTACAGATATAGGTTGGATATTTCCAATAATGATAAAAATGTACAAGTAGTGAAAAATCCCTACATTCATCCCACCTATCATGCTGTGCAAAGAATACATCATCTGTTTCAGCACTGTAGCTGCAGCTCTGGCATAAGAACCTACATGTTATCCTGCATAATGAATACCGAAGAGAATTGCAGTAGCAGACAGAACATATTTATTTAATTTTCAGGGATGAATGGCTAGCTGATGTTTTAAATGATGATATGACAAAATGATTAGATTGTGTGGAGGAAAGCTACTTCCAATATCTGGCAGTGGAATGTAGTTTCACTACACCAGCAGCAGTGTTTTTGTGAAGTTTGATCAAAGCAGAGTACTTGAAAAAGATAAAGATCAAAGGATGGTGGGCCATGGCTGTGGGAATCACATATAAAATACAGCTGGATGAGCAGCATCTGTTGCTCTCTCTTTTTTTTTTTTTTTTTTTTTACTTGTTTTCATTCCATCCAAAATGCAGCTGCAAAGATTTTCAATCTTGCTCTTCCTTTATCTACTCACATCTTAAATTCAAGCATCTCTTCCTCTCTTTCAAAACACTTTACATGTCCACTCCTGGTTGCACCAGGGCCCTCCTCACCGCTTCCTGCTCTCTGCAGCCTGCCAGCTCCTCTTGCATGACTGTTTTCTTTGTCTTCTGAATCCACTGAATATTTTTCACCTTTTATGCTATGACACCCTGTAGGCTGGAAAAATCTTTTGATTATTTCAGGCCAAATTCAGTTCCTCTGGTGTCTTGATTTTTTTTTTTTATTATTATTTTTTTTAATTCCTCATGTTACTGTATTGGTATGTCAGGGAACAGAGTTTCTTCTTTTGATTTGATGGATAGAGGAATAACTTCCACATGTAATTTCTGGCAGCCCACGTCCACATAATGAGCCAAATTGTGTTATTGAAGGTATAAGGAGTCTCAGTACTTAGCAAAATACCAGGCATGGAGGCGACTGCATGATTTTACACATGTGGAGTTAAAAACAAGCTGAGAGAGTGTAGGGAAAATTTACCTAGTTGGTTTCACTCTTGATTTTATTTAGTTTAAGCTATATCTTTGAAGCCAACATAATCCACTCTGATCAATATGAAGGTGACATACAGCAGCTTGAACTAATTCATAAATTGCTCTTTTATGACACATTTCATCAGTGTATCTGAGAGCACTTTACAGGGGAGATGGCAGGACTGTTCCCACTATGAAGGCAGATGTACAGAGAGTTGAGATCTGTTTCCAAGGACAAAACAGTCATTAGCCAAGAAGTGAAAATAAGTTCAGGTCCTCTCTTTTCCAGTTTTGAGGTCTATCCACTACCATATGTGGTTAACTACTTATCACATCCTGCTTCCTAGCAAAGCCTTCCTAGCAAAGCAGGAGGTAATAAGAGAACAAAGTTCAGTGGTCAAACCATGTGGTCAGTTTTCCTATTATGTTTTAAGACATTTTTTAACTGGGCTATAAGGTTTAAAATAGGTTTTCAAGGTAAAACACACACACCAAAACCAAAACAAAACAAAACTTATTTTTGTTTTCAACTAACTGAATTCTCATTTTTGTTATATCTGGGTAAGTAATTCCCCCCCCCCTTTTTTTTTTTTCTTGCAGAATGAAATAGTCAGAAAATATTTCCTTATAAAATGTCAAAAAACATATCTTCTCTAAGGACAAAAACTCATTACACCTAGTTAGTGATTTATGCCTAGTGTTTTTTATTTCATCTAGCTGGGTTCATTAGGAAAACAGTTCTGATTTGGACATTTTTGGAGTGATTAGGAAAAACATCTCACTGGAATATGAGAAAGTCAGCTAATGCTTACCTTGCGTACTCATATTCATTTATAAATTCCAGCAATATGGGCATAAGACCGAAATAAAAGCACCCACTTTAGCCAGCTATAAATATACTGGAAATGCAATCCTGCCAACAGAAAGAGTTCATGAGGCCCTTTATTTTTGGTTTGCCACTAAGGAGAAGCTCTTGTCTTTCACATATGCTTTACAATGAATCTGTGTTTAGGCTAGATGGTGATATAAAGTCAGTGCATATATTTGGAAAAGAAAACTTGTGGAAGACACTAACAATTTCCTTTGTTTAATACTGAAGGCTCTGTTGAAGGCTCCTAAGAGGATGTGTTGGTGGTTTGATTCAGAAAATGAATAAAAACATGATCTTTTGAGAACCAAAGGTTAATCTAACAAAACAGTATCCAGAGAAGATGTTATAACTACTCAGAAGCCCCACAGAATAGCCTGAGGCAGTAACTCCTGAACATTTCTGATATATCATATTTATTTATTTATTTATTTTAGCTGGTGTGTAGACTTTAAATTGAGGTTACACATACTTTCAGCAAGATACATATAAATTCTGCACTTAGGTCCTCCAGGTTCTCAGGTACTCTGGGAGCAAAAGCTAGCCATTCTTTTTATTGAATTGAAAAGGAGTATGAATAATTCAATAAGCACATTCAACCTTGTGTTTTTTATTTTGAAGTCAAAGACAGTTATTACCTTTTTGCTGTTGAAAGTTACAGTTTATAGAATATGCAATTTGTACTGTAAATCAGACTGAGCAGCATGAAAAGTCCCTGTAATAATTGTGCAAATCAGAGTGGAAATTCAATAGTAAATTCAGTGGAATATAGTTTTATATAGTTTATATACAACCTGAAAGTGTCACCTGCTATTTCTAGTAAATATGTGTTAGGCACCTGACTTCTGAACTCTTCTATTAAAAGTGCTAATTGCTATTAAAGGTGCTGAAATTATCACTGTATGCTTTAAATCATTGTCTTTAAATCAGCTTCTCTAAGAACTGCTTAAGAGAGCACTGGTAAATGTAATTGTAAAAAATATTAAATACCTGCAATAGGTATTCAATTTTCATGGTTTTTAGTATTTATTTATTTATTTATTTATTGGAATAGCCAAGAATAGTATAGCAAATTATTTCCTATAGCTTTCCCAGTTTACAAAAACATATTGCTTATCTAGGTCCATTAATGTCTAACAATGTTAATATAATGATGTATTTCACAGTTGCAGTCTTTTGCCATAAGACATTTTTGGTGCATGCAAAAAGCCCATGTATATAGCATTTAAAAGAATCTAAATGACTCATGATAGACAACCTCAAAAGAATGTTAAAGTTGAGCAATAAAAATTCTTGAGAAACAATTCAGTTTCTAGTTTAACTAACATAAATATATACTAACTAACATATAATTAGGAAATTTAAGATAGATTTGGAGATATAAAAATTACAGCCTAGAAAAAATAGTTCTTTTTATGCATCCCATATTCTTTCTTCCTCGGATGTTTGTGCCATGAAAGGTATTTGAAGTAAGGCCATTTAAATAACCTAGACTTATTGAGAATGTGTTTACTACACTAAAATGTTCCTGGAGAACTTGAGAATATTGGATATGTTTTGTGTTTGGAAGTGAAAAATATAATCTAGTGTGCAAAGTTGTTTTATGTTTATTGATGACAAATCAAAGTACAAGATGTACAGCCTTCCTGTCACTTTGGAAATATCTAATTATTATTGCGTTGCTGTATATGTATTGTGTTGTGTTATAATATACATTCTGTTTCTCTCTCTACTGAAGAGAAACAAATCATTTGTTTCATCAACAGGAAGGAGGCAAATGCTGATTTTAATTTATTTTATTTTTTTTATTTTATTTTATTTTATTTTATTTTATTTTATTTTATTTTATTTTATTTTATTTTATTTTATTTATTTTATTTTATTTTATTTTTAATTTCCTAAGTGAATTAGTGGCTTTGAAAGTAAACTAGGTAGACAGAAAAGGTGGGCCACTGTTTATAAACAAAATCAGTCTTCATACAGTTCTAGAACCAGTGCCATGGATTGGTGTATTTGATTGTCTAGCAAAACAGATTATAAGGATAAAAAAGAGCTGATAGGAATAGTAATAATTTCATCAATAGCTTTATCATATTACTGACAAGCTGAACTCTTTTTCTGAGTTTCTAATGGTAAAAGTCATAGGTCTCTACCAGACTATTATTTTGTATGAAGCCCAAAGCATATATTTGAAACATGAATGTCAGATTTAAATGAAATTGCTCAACATATTCCAGTTGTTTAGAAGACACATAAGCAGACAAACACAGAGAAATATCTCATCTATTTCTTTAGAAATCAGACTAAAAAGAGGAGCTGAAGCTGAGTTACTTTTTTTTTGTTGTTCCAAAATAATTATCTCTCTCTCAAAAGTGCTTGCATACTAAGTAGCTTTCATTAACTGAAAAAAAAAAAAAAAATGTGATTCTTGGGGGAAGAGAATAAGAAATATTTCTGAAACTAGCAAATATGTAACTTAAATGAAAGTTCCTGCTTGCCAGTCACAGTTAAAGAACTAAACTTATTAGTACTATTAATTTAATTGCCTGGGATTTAATTTACCATTATTGCCTTTAGGTGATTTAGTTCATTAGTAGATAATCCTATCTGCCATATCTTTTTTGTCTTCTTCCCCTGGGAGTCCTGAAAAAAATATTTATTTCAGCTTTCAATAGGATCTATCACTTTGATATAGATTATTATGTTTTCTTTACAGTTATATCAATAAATCTTTTACTTTAGCACTATATATAAATACTTCAGCAAACAGTTGTATGGTTTGGTGTATCAAATAGCAGAATGAGTTTCAAGAAAATCATGTTAGAATAAAACCACTTGTGTTACTTTAAAGTATTGCCATTTGTTTCTGTCTGAAATGGGGATAGTGATGAAATATTTCTCTGTAGCGTGCATGGGGCTTAACAGTAAAAGTGCAACAGGAAAAAGTAATTTATCATTATAAACATACTTATTTAAATTAGTATGGCTTAATATTCAGGGAATTTATTGAAGATGTCATTAATAGAATCTGGTCTCTTCCATCAACACCATAAGCATATCCAGACCCAAAAGTCTTGTTGAAAAATTTAAGGATCAAATACAAAAATAAAATAAAATAAAATAAAATAAAATAAAATAAAATAAAAAAATAAAATGGTGTTGCATTGTATAATTTGTTAAAGATTAAAAAGTTTTGGTCCTTCCAGCAAGTAGGAGTGGAGTTTTATAATATAAATATTTAATGATAATAAATATTAATAAATAAATATTATGTATTTAATAATTATAATACAATATGATATGATTGATATATGATATATGATAATAAATATTTAGAATAATATGTTTATTACTCTTTGAACATATGTACAATTGAAACTGTAAAGAAAACATAAGTAGCTTGACCAAAATAAACTTTCATTATTCTTACTGATAAATTGGAATAGATCTGAACTCTGTGTGAATGTAAGATATAAAGTTATTCCATTTTCCATATGGTTTGGAAACACTGGTACCCTTACAGTCTCAGAAGTTAGTCTCATGTGATTATGGTTGTGCAATATATACTATCCCCTATAGCTCATTAATTAGCTTGTGGAACAATTTATAGGTTAAAGAGATAAATGAACTATTATTAAAAAAAAAAAAAAAAAAAAAAACTTGAAAATTGTCCAAGTAATAACAAAAGGAGAGATCTGGAAGGAACATGAAGTGCCTTCTGAAGGAATTGGTAATGGGATCTAACAACTTGTGAACCATTAGAAGGAATCATTTTCTCTGCTAACAAAACAACTGGGAACAATTTTCTACAATTTGGCAAACTATTAATTATACTGAAGAGACAGGAAATATAGAATAGACTTTAAGCTTTATGTGGCTTACACTGTGGTAACTTAAGGAGAAATTGTTTAAATAACTTTAAGACTTGGAGCATAATGAAATATAGGGAGAAAATGATTTGTGCCGATGGTAAATGACAGCATAGAATGCTAAGACCTCTATTAACTTATCAAAGAGACTTACAGAACAGAATACAAAAAGATTTTTTTGACATGTTAATTTCTTGACAGATGACTATTAGATGTTTTTGTATCTATACTATTAAGCACATTCTACTTACTAATATTTCTATTACAGTATAATGGAATATTAAATATAAGAGATATTGCTTATAGGCTTTTTTGTTTGTTTGTTTGTTTGTTAATCTGGCTAATTTTAAGCTAATTTTAGGAATAGAATTGAACTTCCACTCCGGACTGAAATTTTCCTCACATTTACATCCAAGTTTTATTTGGAAAAAAAAAAAAAAAAAAAAAGAATTATAATTTATAGGAATGGTAATTCCTATTATAGGAATGGTAATTCCTAATACTCTGCAACTGCCTTGGAAAATATCACTAAGTTTTAATGACACTTTAATATGCTTCCAAAGCTGCAGATGTTTCTGAATATGTAGAAGAGAAAAAAGCCAACCAAGTAAGCTTAATAAAGAAGGCTTTTGTGCAAGATAGATGCATGCTTTTTTAGTTATTCCAAGTTTATTTCTTGCAAGCTTGCAGACTGAGCTATTCACTATACCTTTCTTATCTGTGAAGGTAAACATTATCATAAATACTTGTAGCATTAGGAATTTACATAATAACTGCAAAAACTCTCTCAAACACCCTAGAAAAACAAATCATAGAGCAGAAGACAATCTGAGGTAAGGATTCTTTAAACACACTCACAAAACATTCCATACATTTCAAGGATTATATATGGAATTTATTTAGTACATATGCAAAACATGCTACAGCTGAGTCACAAAAAAAATACACCTTTCCTGATCAAAGCTATACCAGTAAATTTACGAGTAATATTCCCTTTGTAGCAATGAATATTTTTTTTTCTTTTCATTTTGTGTTTAGCAATTTTAAATGTCTCAGTTATTATTTCATATCAGTATTGATAAAGATGGTCGTTTTATAATTCAGGAAATAGTAATGCCAATGGCTAACCTCCAGCACATACCATAAATGTTACCACCTTATTATATTTTAGTTAGGATTAGTTCTAACATTGTATTTCTATTCAGATAGCTTTGTCAGAGATACAGAGATATGAAGGTCTTTGTAGTCCTCTCATTAACATCATATATAACAGTGTGTTGTGAGACATGAGGGAGCCTTTGTGGTTATACATCTTCCTTTCCTAATCGGGTTGAGGATATGCTTGTCTCCATTTTTGCTAATGTTAAAATTAAAATAGAAGTGTATATGGTGAAAGCATACTTTCTAACCTCATGTTTCCACTGGTTTGTAGTAGTAAATTGTATACTGGAATAGCAATAAGATACCTGCAACATGGGTACAGGGTGCACATAAACTGATTACATCCCACTCAATGTTAGTATCAGTATAGTAATTTGTTCCAATTAAGTTTAAGCATTTAACTGAAAAGTTTAAATTAGGAGCTTGATTAGATTAAAAAAAAAAAAAAAAAAAAAAAAAAAGTTGTTTCTGTAATCAGTTTTTTCTGTAATCAGTGGAGAGATAAATACATGACAGTTCACACAGAATTTCTAGTAGTTTATTAAATTCATCTATTAGTGGTACTGCCTTCTTGGACTGCCTGTTTCTGTTCCCTGAGCATGGATGAACCTAGGGCAGATAGGCTGTTAATTTATCATGAAAAATGAATCCTGCCTGCAGTGTCCCCCTGCTTGTGCCCACAGTGGTTGAGACTCCAAAGGTGAGACATGGAGAGGGTAGGTAACTGAAGTCTCCTGCAGTGTTTAAGTGGAAGACCCTGTATTCCACATTTTTTCCCAAAGTATGGTAGCTCACTCAAAGTTAACTCTGGAAAAAATCCGAATGGAGTGTCACATAGGCATGACGCTTCTGAATCCAGGAAAGAAAATTCTTCCTATTCTATTGATTTCCAGAAGATTTTTTTTTTTTATTGACTTCCAAACTTCCAGAAGAGCATTTGTCCTTGTCCTTGGCATGGGAACTATGTCTTCCTAGCCCTCCAAGGAATGCTAAGGACAGTTAACAAAAACCAGACTGTATTTGATTTTAATGTTTTTGAAGTATTTCAGGCAGTAGATTCAAAGACATGCTGTGTACAGCTTAGCTTCTGAGTCAACCTAAAAACTGTGCTACTTACCCTCATTTCCTAAAGAATTATATTCTTTCTGCTTCTTAGAGTTCAAGTCAGTTACACTAGGATATTTCAACATGTGATTTTAAACATTCCAGCTGCAAGTGCACCACATTGTTTCAAGAAGTTAGGAGTAGATTTTTCACAAATTATTTTTATTTGATAAGATTAATAGTGAATGTTAGATGTTAGATGCTTTAACGGCATGATTTTTCCTTGTGTGAATATCTGCGCATTGTAAAAGGAAAATACTATTTGGATGGATCATCTTCAAGCCTGTAAGATTTTGACAAATTTATAGATTAGAGTGCCAGCAATTTGTGATATCAAATAATACAACTGTTTGGAAGATGGAGAAAAATAATAAAATAATAGAAACGTCCAATATTCATTTGAAAGAAGAACTGATAATGGTCAGCTAGATTTTAAACTGTTGTACAAAGAACAGACACAAAGTTATGATTCTCTGAACACAGTAAGATTTGATAAGGCAGAGTAATTACTCCATTTGTGTTTCTTTTTGAAGGCTCACTGCCTCTCTTTATAGAAAATGGTACCTAAATTATGAGTTTCTATAAGGCTTGTCATCCCAATTTAGGCTACAGAACTTCACCTAAAGTCAAGAACATTTGAAAGAATAAAATATTCATGACAATTTTTGGTGTAATGAGCACAAATCATCACTGGACTTTTTTTGGGACCATAGATCACTTCTTTTAGTGTCACATTCTGACTGGCAACAACATTGATACTATATTTGAAATATGGTTTTGATTGAGACTGAAGAAATTATTTAGTATATAGCAAATTACATTTTTTTTGGGGGGGAGGGGGAATAGCCTCTTGTGTCATACAAGCTAAAGTAAATTTGAATTTTACTAATTACTTAATTAAATTTTAAATCTCTTTGGGAAGAGAAAACATGATATGTACACCTAATTTTGCCATTAAAATGTGTTACTGGAATAATTTTATGTCTTTCAAATATTTATGTATTTTTTAATTATTTTAAATATTAATTAAATATTAATTAACTATTTTCAAATATTTATGTATTTCAAATATTTTAACCATTAGGTTAAAATACTAAGTGATGTGGCTTGTAACATCACACAAAAGAATTTCTGCCATCTTCAGATAGAAAGGAAGAAGCTGAATGTAACAAAGTAATTATTAGGTATATGAATATGTATAAACTTCATCAAAGGACTACGTTTGCATAACAATTAAACATCTTGTGTCCAACCTGGCTGAAGCCATGTTAGAAAACTTCTTCTCCCTTTAACATTTTATTTTCTCCAGAATCCCCTGCAACTCTTGGTTCATTACAATTGCTTCAGTGTGGGGTAGATCCTCAGCTGAACCAACAGCCAGTACAAGCTGACGCATAACTTTAAAAGAGTTTCACTGTCGGTGGCACTAAGCAACAGTGTCTTTACAACACCAAAGGGGAATAGGGAATACTGTAGCACTGGTAGGCAGAGAAGACTGAAGACCTTCATTTGGAGGAGGCATGCACAGCCTTTGAAGGATGAATACAAATTGTGTAAACTTGGCATTGAGGAGTTGGCATTAGATATATGCTGTCAAATATGAAAGGTATAGGCATATGGTATGCACTCAAATATCTGCTCCTTAAGGGTATAGGAAATAACTATGCAGAATTGGTAGCAGATGTTCCTTCAAGATACATGTATTTAGGTCCTATGGAAAGGTCCAGAGCTTTAATGACAACAAATAACATCTAAGCTATCCAAGTTTCTATAAATTCTACCTCACCTGCAGAGTTTTTTATGTAATCCAACCATTTCCTCTACATCTCAAGATAAGCTTTTGCTTTCTATGTAATTACACAGGACAGCTATGGAAAAGGTCATAAAGATGCTCAAATTCTCCAACCATTTAGAATTACATGTTCTTAATAAAAGAGTTGTCTGACTTCATTAAAATTATATTATTTACATTTATGTACATGTACATATATATATTATTTACATTATGTACATGTACATATATATATTATATTTTTATAAATATATATATATAAATTTCAAAATGTTCTGTTCAAAGTGTATGTTTCAAAATATATTTCAATATGTACTATATACTTTCATTGTGTTGTTTTCTTTATATCCCTATTTCACTATTTTTTTAACAAGTTCCTTCCTAAGCAGAACTTATTTATTTGTGGGTGGCTGACAGGTCAATGATATCTTCTATTCAGATGACCTATCCCTTTAGTCTCCTTGTGAATTTTGTCTAAACAAACTCCAATACTTTTTGTTGTTTCTTTGGTTGTTTATTACCTTAAAATAGTGGGTAGTATCATGCAATTCTTACTAAACATCCTGAAAAGCAATAATACTAGTCTGCATCTATATGTGAAATGATGTAATATGAGAACAGGTGAGGGAAAAAATGAGACAAAAATTAAAAAAAAATAAAAAATAAAAATAAAAAAGAGGAAAATATGAGGAAATTCTGATTCAAGTTCGGTTTATACAGAATGTCAGGACTTTTATTGAAAAGTTTTGGACAGATAACTTAAGGAGAATTGTTAGATGCTAAAAGTACACAAAAATATTTGCTACTAAAATAAACAGCAATGTGTAATGATGGCAAGATATTAATTCTGAACTTTTTTTTTGCGATATTTCTAAATCGATTACACCAGTTCCTGGTGTAATTTCCTGATGATGCAAAATTAATTCGAATAAATTGAATGATTCAGAGTGATTTCAGTGACTCTGTAATGAGATCACAGTACAAAGTACACAGTAGTAGGGTAGGTCTAAGTCACAAAAACTGTCTCTTTTTAGTTACCCAATATCATCAGGCTTATTCTGGGCCTACGTTTCCTTTATTTCTCACACATTGTTTTTAATACTTATTTTCTTTTTTTCTTTTTCTTCTTATTTTTTTTTTCCCCGTGCTTTCCTGCCTTTCCAGTGTTTGACAAACTTCTTGTTTTCTTTCCTTGATATGGTCCACAATATTATTTTTTTTTTCCATTTCTCTTGCTCAAGAACCTTTCTGTCTTTCTGAATCTTAAACACAAATGAATTGACTCAAATATAACCCCCACAGCAGATGCTATGATATAATCCTAATTATATTGCATATACATTTATAAAGCTGAGCAAAGCATGCAAAAATGACAAATAAAAATAAAATCAAATAGCGATGATGCATATTTAAAAATATAAATAAATGAGTTACAGCAATTTCTATTGAAGTATTACAAAGGAGACTATTATGCTGTTACTTGCTGACAGAATTCAATGAAATATGTGGAAAGATTCCCAATAATTTTATTTACAATAAATTATTACTTACAATATAAATATGCATAAAAAAATCTGTGAAGTTTCATAGATCAAATATTATGTCTAATAACTGATTTACTTTATAAAATAATATCAATGTTGAATATATATATATAATATAGATGAAGTTTGAATTTTTACTTTATATCAATACCCAAAACTTGTTGCTAAAACTGAAATTAAACACTGTTGTATTATCACATTACCCATTTAAAGATTAATGGGCTTGTGTCTGAATGACTGTTAATGATCATGATCATAAGTAATCTTTTCCAGCCTGTACAGTTGTTATAATGCTGGCAGCATTTAGTAAAAATAAGTTGACTTATTTCTAAAAGAAATACAATGTATGAAATGAGAGGTTGCAAATATTTATAGCTGGAGGAAAACAAAAACAAAAACGAAATCAAAAACAAAAACAAAAACTTAGTATTGCAGTGTGTCATCTTTGACACTTTGACACTTTTTGACACTTTGACCAGAAAACTGTGGAAATGGATCAAATGTGAAAGCTTTTATTTGGAAAAATTACATGCATTGATTTGTTTTTTTCTTTTATTGATTGTGAGCCAGATTCTGCTCTGTCCAGCATATTAATGTCTATCCTTTTTCAGAGCATGATACCCATGAAACACTCCATTATATTCAATAAAGAGACAGAAGGGAACATATTTACCAATGTTTCCTGATTAATGTATCTATAACTCAACTTTCAGGTGATAAAATGAATGCTGTGACATGTAGTGCCTTCTAAACCATAGACATCTTATACTTGCTGCATTTCTCTTTAATGAGAATTTATATGCCTTGTACTTAAAGATACCTTTCTTCCATGCAACAGAAATTCCTGTCCTCTCCAAATTCAGTGACTCTAGTAAGAAAACTAGAACAAAACATGTTATTTTGTGTAGGTTTTTTATTTTTATATATTTATTTATTTATTTTTCTGTAAACATGCCAGGAATGAAATCCTACCATCCGGAGATTCTCAGGGAAATATTTCTTCATAGATTAATTGGCCATCATAAAAAAAGAAATGCTCAGGAGACCATTAATGTTTTCAATGATATAAAAAAAAAAAAAAAAAAAAAAAAAAAAAAAAAAGATTTATTCTATATTTCTTTTTATTCTAAGAGAAAAACCTGGAAATAAGGACAATAACCTTAAATAGGTTATTGGAAACCTTGGAAATAGGGATGATAACCTTACCTAAAGTCTAAGATTGCTTTAGGAGGAAATTCAATTCCTTATTTCATAGCTGTTTACCTGTTCTGCTATTGCATTTGCAAGATACTTATGATGTATCCTCCCATCTTAGTTTCTCCTTTGAAATTCTCAGTTAAACAAACAAGTGCAGAGGTCAGAGTGATGTGACCTTTTTTTTCAGTCACACCTTTGGCTTTTCTCAATTCAATTTGTCTGCAATTCATTGTTAAGAGCTTACTAATATTCTTTTGGTCTTATTCTGTCAGGCCATTTTTATTGCTCCAAAGTGAACAAGTTACAAAGATTGAAAATACAAAACCTGACAGGAGATTAGAAAATAGTTATAGTCTCTGACTGAGGAATTCACAGAAATTTTCACTGTTTTACACAGCAGCTTTTTGCTTCCCCCAGAAGAAATGGTTATTTGTAGGTTTTTACTTAAACAAACAAACAAACCATATAAAAACATTTTATTATTTGAGGAAATAAATTAACAGAAAAGAACCTGTAGCTACAATGATGTATTTTCACGTTTCCTCACCACTACATTTCTTGCTTTCTCCATTCCCACATCTTTCAAAAAAATTAGGATTAGGCAGAGTTAGAGATCTGAAGAGAACTATTGATTCCTATCTGTACCAATAATTTTTGCTTTGCATTTCTCTTATGGGTTGTTGAAATCCATGGCTCCTTTCTTCCATTCAAGCAGCCTACTACAGATGAGCTCCTGAATGTGTTAGTGACACAGCACCTCGCAGCCAGGGGGCCCTCTGTACATAAAATAGGCAACAAGGATTTTTTTTCTTCCTCATCCCTCAGCTGCTTGCTGTATTACTGTGATTCCTCTGTATGGAAAGAGAGCATATTGTCTGCTCTAGTCCTAGCACAGAATTTCAGTAAGAATCAAATATGAATTTTCAACTGTAAAAACACAGCCTTTTTTTAATTGACTTAAATAATAGCTATTATTTTCCTTCCCTGTATTTTCAGAAATGGTATAAGTATTAAAACTACTTTGTCACTTATGTTTACTGGGTCATAGGTAGGAGACGTGGCTTCTAAAGTCTGTGTACAAAGGAATTCAAACGATGTATTTGCTACCCTGTGCCTCACCCAGATCTTTGTAACAGCAGTAGGCTTTTATCCTGGAGTAGACCACACAGAATTCACACACACACACAAAAATCCCAGTTGCATAACCCAGTTTCATCTTTTAGTAGAAAGCCAAATACCAAGTGAAGCTCCATTTTAAATTAAATATGTCTTAAGAAATTACATCTTTGTGAATGAGTTGCTGCTGATGGGCCAGGACTTTATACCTCTACAGTTCAGTATTAATTTGGAAAGAAACTGAAAAGAGCCTGGTGGTGTGATTTATATAATATGCAATAGGAAAGGAAAGGAAGCTCAATAATTAGTCTAGCTTAAACACTGTACAGTGTATAAATAATGAAGTAACACTTCCAATATTTTTCAGCTAGTTGTTTTCCTGACTCTATTTTTTTTTTAATTTATATAAAATTAATTCCTCTGGGACCAGTTTGTCAAATGTTCATGTATCCTTAAAACATCCTGTGAAGTAAGGAAGTACTATTAATTCCAATTCTATAGGTGGCTGCTAAGGCACAGAACAAAGATGATTTACACAGACTCAAGAAATCTGTGGCTGAAAACTTCCAGGACATGTAATAATTTATTTTTTTTTCCTCTATTTTGTAGTCGCTGGGTATCAGTTTTAATGATAGTAAAGTCAAGCAACACTTTTTAAACAGCTAATAAAGCTTTATTATTTTCTTCAGAAGATTTCATAAAGTCATGTTGAATGAACATTTAATTTAGTGTAAACACCCATTATGCACTACATACTGGGCATTCTATCCTGCATGTGTTATACCCTGCCACAGACTGTGGTTCACACCACTCAGGTGAGGGCAGCATCTCCATGTCAGAGCTGATCCCAGTTATGCTGTCAACCAAGGTCTGGCCTGCATGAAGTCTCCTGTTCTGCTCTGCAAAGGAAAGGGGGAAGAAAATGTCTCTTCAGGAGGACATTGGAGATCCCCTCTTTACAATAAGAAGTCAGCATAGATGGATTTGTATGAAAAGGAAATGTCTAATTGAAAGAATAAGAAAAAGTGGCTTAACAGATCTTGGTGCTCTCCAGGTTTGCCAGTAAAGAACATGACAAGCATACAGGAAGAATTATTCCTGTATGGAAGTTGAAACAGATTAGAAAACACAAACTCAGCAAATGTACTGCTGATGCTGAGTTAATCATCATCACACTTCAGATATATAATTCACATGTTATGAAATGTGTCTTCATTTGTATGTCTTCTGTATAAACTTTTTCTTAAAGGGACCGTGACTAACATTCTTAGATGATAGATTTTTGGAAATAAATTTTTATTTTTGTTTGACTTTGATTCAAATAAAGAAGAACACACCTAGTTACATACCATTGCTTTTACATCTAGGACTTTGCTTGGTAACATTGGTTGGATGATTTAAGAAAATAAATAAATAAATAAACTCTTATTCTGATTCAGTTCTGTAAATTTTCAAGGCAAACACAGAAGACAAAAATAGAGACTTCCAATGTGTTGTGGGGCTAATAAAGGCTGATCTCATGGGTTTGTGTTCTTTAGTATCCCAGCCTTCCTAGAACAGCAACCATGGCAGGACACAGCGATTAATGGGATTGGTTTAAAGGGTTGCAGATAATCCAGAAATACACATGCTCTTTTTTGGCCATGTTGAAAAGCCAGCCATCTGTCTGAATGCAATATATAGTTCTGCCTGTCTGAGCTATGAGTCCTATCTGTCTGAGTTTGATCTGTTTTTTTCCCAAAGCAGCACTGATAATTCAAATCTCTTTCCCAGATACAGATGACTATTCTTACAAAACGTGTAGGAATTTAATAATATTTATTACTTTCTTCTTCTTTCAGATTTGTTTGAAATGTTCAAAGTTAATCATGAAGAGGATGAGGGAAAATAAATAAGCAGATAGATAGGGAAATAACTACTGCAAATACACATACCTTGTTTCTTGGAGAAATGCAGCAGGTCAACAATAACAACAGAATTGACAGTCATTAGTAAGATTAAAGAAATGCCCAAATTTGTCTACTTCAGATCACACAGATATAGGCCATGTCACAGAAGAGAGCTACAAAAACAAACACCTAAAGAAACTTGGGAAATTCAAAAAATTCATTCCATGACCTTGTCTTTAAATATGCTTTCAAAATTCCTAAATGTTAGGAATTTAATTGTAAGATCAACATGAAATTCATATTGATTATGTAGGTGGATACGGTAGAGGAGGAAAATCATCCCTCTCTATGGAAGTATAAATTCAGAGAATCACAGAATGGTAGGGATTGGAAGGGACCTTGAAAGATCATTTAGTCCAATCCCCCTGCCAGAGCAGCAGGACTAGCAGGGTCTGACTATGTCAGGTCACACAGGAATGCTTCTAGAAATTCTTTGTAGTGATCTCAAAGGATCAAGTTGTGAGATTTGTTTGCTCTCTGTTGGATGTAGCCTGGATAATAAAGTCTTGATCCACAGAGATTCCATTAAAATAAAATAAAATAAAATAAAATAAAATAAAATAAAATAAAATAAAATAAAATAAAATAAAATAAAATAAAATAAAATAAAATATAAATTAAATTAAATTAAATAATCATCTGAGGGAAATATTCTTCATCCTGCAGAGTCCCCATAGTAAAGAACTACAGAAAGGCAGTCCTTACAGCCAGGAGAGGTATCTGAGTTAACTAGATGCCCTTCCTGGGGTATTATTATTATTATTATTAACTAGATAATTGTGTTTCAGAGTGGATCTCTATGATGGATAGAGGGAACATACAGCTGCCATACAAATGGACAACTGCCAGACACTGTTTTTCTTGTGAAAAACAATGGAAGATCCCTAGGGATCCTCCAAAGTTGGAATTATTTGGAGATCATTTGTTTTTGTCCATAAAAGGTGTCTTACTGATATTTCATAATAAAAATGAGCTCTGTACAGTTGCTATAACCAGAGGCAAACAGCTTTGAGTTCCTCATTAGGCACTTTAGGCCTAATGGACATTGTGTGCAGAATCATTTAGGTGGTCATAGGAGAGAAGTTCTTAAGTCACAGTGGTGACTTACCCTTAAAATCTTGCCACTAAAATGACTACTGCATTTGGCTGTTAAAATACTTTAGAAATTTTAAAAATAATTCCTAGACCTAGTCAATAAAACTTTATCACATATATCTTGATATGTGTAGCTTAAGCACACATTTAGTTTATAGTCCATGAATTTGGTCATAAAAAGTTACTTTCACTTCACTTTTCCACTCCTTTCTGTTTTTTTTTTTTTTTTTTTTTTTTTTTTTTTTAATTAAAATTTAATTATTAAAAAAAGGTCTAGAATTAAGTTGGAATCCAGAGGTTGGCACATAATTTTTCAACAGATCTTTCTTCTGTATTTGTTGATCCTTTACTTGCTGTCAGACATCTCTTAATGTTTTGGTGGTTTCTGTGTCTTATTAACTAAAAACCCTAAAGTATTATTGAAATCAGTTTACATATTTTTTTATTTTATTGAAATAAGATATTTTGCAAGCATAATAAATATAGGTTTCATCTCAGTTTATGTGGAAAAGCTTTTGTTCCTTTAAAATACTAGGTGTATTTAGTCAAAAAAATGTGCCGTAGTAATATAGCATATCATCTTTCTAATATAACATAAACTGGAATGTATGTACCTGTTTGTTGTCTTCATAGTTTCACAGTTGTTGAGAAATATAATTTCTCCTTTAGTTCCAAATCCTAGACTTCTGAAGAATATTTTCAAAACTATAGATTCAATTGTTTTCTGCTCTCCCTGTAGTGAATGAAAATAGCTTATTCGTATTATAACGACTTCTTCTCTTTTGATCAAAAGATTCAAAATAGAAAATACTTGAAAATTCAAGGGAGAGGGAGGGTACATTCTTCCTCATTATTCATTTTACAACTTAAGCTAGTTGGTGCAATCAATTGGTTGTATTTAAAAATTGTTTGGCAAAATGTTATGCCTGCTAAGACCAAGGTTTAACAACAGCACAAGACCTAATGCAGTAATGTATGAGCTTATTAAAATGAAAAATAGTTTTTACAGAGGCTTTGTAATTCAAAATCAAAATGTCATAATAGAAGTTTGATAAATTATATAATTGATATAAACAATCATATCTTTTCTAGCAAGCTCTTTGAATTTATTTGGTACACTACTTCACACTCGATACTCTTTCCTGTTGTAAATTGACATTGTCCCTTTTATATTAAGGAAGCTTTATTTTGATTTATGCACATTGATTTATGCCTTCTGAAGACTGGTAGTAAATATTGACATTAGATGTGCTAGTTCTGATGACTCACTAAGAAAGCTGGTGCTTTGTAAGATTTATTTTCTAAAGAGAGAATGAAGAAGGATTTAAAATCTTTCAAGTAAAAGTCTTAAGAGTTGTCACACCTAGAGAAAAGGATTCATTGGAATGTTCTTCAATGTTACCCTAAAGACAAATCCATGCTATGGAAGACAGAAATTCTGACCCTGTGAAATTATGCAGATAAAACTGTATTCCAAAATACTATTTTCCCAGTACTATACTGGACTAAATGTTATTGATAAAATATAAGAATAGTATACAGGAATTCATAATCAGTTGTCATATACAATCATCTGAAAAACTCTCTGACTGGGATTTAACATCCTTTTAGTCACTGTAAATATCTGTATACCACAAGAAGAAAGAATTCTGTTGGGATGATGGATTGGAGATGTTCCTGGTTTTGATTTTCTCATCATCTTCCAAAGGAAAATAATAGTACATTATAATAGTACAAAACTACATCTTAGTTGTGTTTTTTATTCTATATTAACTTATTTAAACATTTTCATTCAGGTAACTGGTTCAATATTCCTTTCAAGAAGACACCCAAGCTACAGAAAACTGTACATAGAGCCAGTTGTAGCTACTACTCTATCTGTAATGAATTCATCCCATGCAGTGCAGAACAAGTTTTAGAATTTTTTGATTATTCTTTTCAACAATTTCTCAAATGCTGGACTTACTGCCCAGAAGACGATATCATATTTAACACCTAGATACAAAGACACTTAGATTAAAAATCTTCAGCTTCAATAAGTGGCCACTAGCAACCAAATTAAAAATCCTGTGTCCTCATCATACACCAAATGTATTTTCAGATGAATTTTGGTCATTGTGGCACATGCTAGTGGTGTTCTACTTTCAAAATATTCTTTGTAATTCAGAATCAGGGATGACATGTTGAACCTCCTTCAACTATATATATATATGCTTTTTTAATTTGTATTAGACCTCTTAATAAGTTATCTTGAAAAGCTGCCTGGCGGAGAAGGACCTGGGAGTATTGGTTAATAGTCAGCTGAATATGAGCCATCAGTGTGCTCAGGTGGCCAAGAAGGCCAACAGCATCCTGGCTTGCATAAGAAGCAGTGTGGCCAGCAGGTCTAGGGAAGTGATCGTCCCCCTGTACTCGACTCTGGTGAGGCCGCACCTCGAGTATTGTGTTCAGTTTTGGGCCCCTCACTACAAGAAGGACATCGAGGTGCTTGAGTGGGGCCAAAGAAGGGCAACGAAGCTGGTGAGGGGCCTGGAGAAGAAGTCCTACGAGGAGCGGCTGAGGGAGCTGGGCTTGTTCAGCCTGGAGAAAAGGAGGCTCAGGGGCGACCTTATCGCTCTCTACAGGTACCTCAAAGGAGGCTGTAGCGAGGTGGGGGTTGGTCTATTCTCCCACATGCCTGGTGACAGGATGAGGGAGAGCGAGCTAAAGTTGCACCAGGGGTGTTTTAGGTTGGATATTAGGAAGAACTTCTTTACTGAGAGGGTTGTGAGGCATTGGAATGGGCTGACCAGGAAGTGGTGGAGTCACCATCCCTGGAGGTCTTTAAAAGACTTTTAGATGTTGAACTTTGCAAAATGGTTTAGTGGAGGACTTGTTAGTGTTAGGTCAGAGGTTGGACTTGATGATCTTGAGATCTCTTCCAACCTAGACAATCCCATGATTCTGTGATCTCTTCAATTCATCTACATTAAAAAACAAAGCTTCATATTAATGTATAAAAAAGCTTTGTATATTAATGTAGCTGAATTGAAATGTATGCTACAAGTTATGTGGGAGCAAATGTTAACAGGATAAAAATGTATATCCTATATATAAGCCCTTACATGTGGTAAATAATATTTTCTGTTACATAAAAGAAAGAATTGTTTTGAGGGACAATAGAGTGTCACATTTTTCAACTTTGCTCATCACTGCAATTTAATTGCTGTGGATCCAGATCTTGATCTCATTTACATTTCTGAATTCACTATCTCAGTCATAGACTTCATGAAGAACACATTGCAAAATCTTGATGTCTTTTTGTCTTTTTCTTCTTTTCTTTAATTAAAAGCTTTTATAACTGGCCTTTTTTTTTTTTTTTTTTTTTTTTTTTTTTTTTTTTTGTACTTTATAGAAATAATTTCTGGCTATCATTAGACTTACAGAAAGATTAATGAATCTACAACTCTGAAACCCTCTCAAAGAGATCAGTTCTCAGCAGAGGTCAATCAGAAAGTCAAACTGAACATTTTTTAAGCAATTGAATAGGAGAATATTCCATTATAGATGTCAAGAAGAGATGTAACTAATGTCACAGAAGTTAAAGGTTAGGGGTTAATCCACTGAGAAGTCATTCATGGATCATATTTAAATTGTTTCAGACACTTTTAAAAAGTGTATTCCCTTGTAAGATCTCTGCTGAGATGAACCTTAAGTCTTTTCCTTAAAAATAGAAGGAATTTTCAATCAATTAAAAACAATCTCTACTAAAAAATGTTAATGTAGCAAGAATAATATATTTAACATCCATTTACTCTTTCTAGAAGTTCTACTAAATTAAAAATGAACTCTATTAAAATGTGTACCTCAGAGAGCAGAATTTTGGGTGTTAATAAGGTGAACAAATTCTAGTATAAGACTTTTTGCTTAGACATTAGCATATGTACATTTAAGAAAACTGATTTGAAGCATCTATTTTGACTGTTTTGACTCAGAAAATGTTAAGAGTAGTCTTTTTAAAATGGAAACTGCCACAAGATAACATTAAATTATCAGTTAACAGAAGTGTAATGAATTCGGGCTGTTCTTGGTTTAAGGGGAAAAAAAAAAAATAACAGTTTGTTTATGTTCAGAAGACACTAATGCCAAATGGTGCCATAGCAACCATTTCAGGACCAAATCATGCTCTCAAATGTCTTTGCACAATGCCTATGATAGTTTTAATGGGAAGAATGCCATTATCCAAACTGGATTGTGGCCAATAATACACACCCACCTGGATATATTATTACAGTGGTTTCAAGAAAAAATTATGTGATTCAATTAATAAAGGTTGATGCCTCTATTTTGAGATATATGAGTTAGTCATCGTTGTTCTGTATATAAACTGTAGGTTTATATAGACATACAATTTTCATTCTAAAATATGAAATAACTGATTAAATTCAAAGTGTCCATTCCTTGGTATCTACCCCTACTGGAGTAACCAGGTTTAGGCAGAGACGACTAAGTGCTTCAACTTCTACAGTCTAAGGCAAGCAGAGAAGAAGTTTTCTTTCCTCTTTTCTCCTACAACTTTTGTAAATCTGTTTTATAAAAACCCTTTCAGAATAAGGACTTCAAGAAGAACAGTAGGGCTTAGTTCCTAGTGAATATCCTATGTATTGTAGAGACTCTGAAAATTGTTGGGTTTGATCTGAGCAAAAAAGAAAATGTCACCGTTAATTATTACAGCCATGTCTGGCCAGACAGAATGATGATATCACATATCAGAAGCAAATGTTTTGAGGAATATCTCCAGGGTTTTGATTTTAGAAGACAGAGAAAACACTTTCTGCTCATATTTTATGAATTTTCCTATTTTTTTTTTTTTTAGTAAATAAATAAATAAATAAATCCTGAATCTATCTGCAGGCAAAAGTTTTGAGGTTAAGTTCTACAAAGACAAATAAGTTGAAAAAATTTCTTATGCAATAACTGTTCTGTGTGTTTGATTTGGAAGGGAAGGCAAAGTGCCTGTTTTCTCTTTGGGGATTTTTAAACTGCTAACTTTCTATACTAATATTTGTGGCTGTTTGAAACCATACAGCTGGCTTTTTTTTGTTGTCTTTCAGCCGTATCATCAAACGTAAGCCAAGGACTATGCTGTTGCTTATCTATTTTCATCTTCAGTCCCAAACTGCATCATAGCCATGTTGGCAGTTATCATTTTCAGGGTATTGTGATGCTTGGTGTTCTGTATTAAGCTGATTGGGTAAAATACTTTTTGGATAATATTTATGACAGTTTCCAACTCTTGCTCCTACAATCATATAATCAAAGGTTGGAAAGGGCCTTTGAAGGTTATCGGGTCAGCCCCAACACTCAAAGGAGCTAATTTTAAACTGCATAACTCAAGGCAGCAAAAGTCCCCTCTGACTTCTCTTCTTAAAGCTGAACAAATGCAGTTCTCTGAGCTTCATCTCACACATTATATGCTCCAACCTCCACTCATCTTGGTGCCCTCCCTCAAGTTTTATTCACTTCAGTAAAAGCAAGAAGAAAATAAGCAAAAGATTAACCTAGTGCTTTCACTGTTTCGTAGATGTAAACTGGGTGGGGCAGCTTTCTGTATTACATAGATTTTAATTTCAGTGTACTTAGATCTCTTTCCCTTGATGGAGATTTCATTGCTTCTGTAAGGTGTAAAGAAATTCCTGCTTCCTAAACTGAATGAAAACACATTTCCTCACACATTCTCTTTGTGATTCCATGTATTTCTTGCATTTTTCACTAGGACTGCAATATTTCAGGGTCAGGACTATTTTGTTCCTTCTCTGCAACATCTTGTATAATGAAGCCATGTTCTTGCCATACAGATCTTGATGCTGTGACATTGATTTCCCTCTGCTTCATCCCTTGTTTCAGAGGTAAAATAAGTAATGCTTCAGTATTTCCCCAGCCATAGTGTCACCTGAAACTTTCCTGGCTTCCATGTCACATGTTCCAAGTGCCTTTAAACACTTGCAAGCCCCAGCACACAATTAATAAAAGTCTACAATACCTGCTAAAAGCAATTACTGCATCTCTCCACTCAAAATATGCTCTGTTCAGCTGGAGCACCCCACTCAGAGTTTATTAAGACTTGGCTCTGTTATCATCTGTTTCCCAGCCAGGAACTATGAAAGTTATGACACAGGAGGAAAACTAAATCAGCAGAACTGACATTGATTTCCATGTGTGCATGATCTTGCTCCAAAGACTAGTAACGTAGCAACAAGGGTTGGATTTTTTCCTCTTTTTTTTTTTTTTTCTTTTTTTTTTTTCTTTTTTTCTTTTTCTGTTTATATAGCTCTATTCACCTTTATTGCCTATGGATTAAATTGTATACTTCCTTTGGGGCATTTTGGTTTTATCAAAATAGAAGATGAATTCACAATACCTTGTTCACAGTATTCATTTCCAAATGTATCATGTTTGTGATAGTTAAACCTTTATATAGCATCTGGTTTTGATGGAATTTCTGCTTTTATTCACTAATGCTGTTGGTCTGACCGGGTCATCATGTGTGACTTCATCTGATATGTGACTTCATCAGTATGGTTTAGTTAGTTTATTTTACATCTGAACTTCAACATCTCTATTTCACTCTTTACAGAACTCCCATATATAACTTCAGGAAGATCAATCAAGAATAAGATAATTTTTAGAGATACATTTTATTTTCATTTTCCACTCTGGTTCCCTTTTTGTGTCAATGCATTATTATCTTCTCTTAGCTGGATGGAACAGAGTAAGCAAGTTATGTATGAGCAGTAAGACAGTTACATAACGTGAGAGTGAAGTCTCAGCCAAATTTTTAGGTATCCCACTACCTGGACACTTACACAGTCAGGTTAGGCACAGGGTCTCAGTAGCCATTGCATGAGGCTACCGTGCATTACAACAGGGAGTTTCTGGGTAGCTTTGTTCTAAGGAAGCTGTACAGTCAAAAATGATAAAGAAGCCTATGGTGGTTTATTATTTACCCTGCTCACAGATTTAAGGTACTTGTCTCGTCTCAGAAATCAAAGCCTTCTTTTTCCAACAAGGAAAATTAAATAAAATTTTCTTGAAAGGATACAATTTTCTTCTTATAGCAAGAGTTTACTGCACCTCCTGGTTATGAAACTGAGGCTGAAATCCCTTATTACAAGGGAAAATACTTTCTTTAAATCTTTATTTCATTTTTTAGTAATTTAACTTCACTAACAATTCTAAACAGTTTGAACTGTGAAGAAAAGAAAAAAAAAAAAAAAAAAAAAAAGAATAGTATGGAACAGAGCAGGAACCTGGTTATATATTGACTCAGTTACTTGTAGTGATTTTGGAATGTGCTTATGAAAAACATCAAGCTCCTGAAAGAAGAAAGAAAAAAATAATAATAACTGTAAGCACTCTGTCAAATCATACTCAGGTGAAAATCCCCTGGTACAAAATTTCAGTCCTTCTCTCTCAGACAGTAAGTTCAACTCTTTCAGAATAAAGTAAATTAACAGAAGCTCAGGATATCAGTTGTGTTCTTTCCATCAAACCACAGTCTCTTGACAAAGTCAGTCAGTCAGTCAGTCAGTCAGTCAGTCCATCCATCCGTCTGTACATCCATCCATCCACTCGCCTACTCAATACTCCCCCTCAACCAAGCTTCTAGGAGACTTTTATGAGGACCAGGTGATCTTCAAGCTATTATTTGATTCCCCCTGTCTCACACGTACAATTGGGAGGTACCTGATTAGTTGCAGATGGAGCTTGTTAAATGTTAAGAACTTTAAGAACTACCACTTTTTATGATACCTAATGCCAGATTTCAATGAAGTGGAACAGGTCTGATCATTTCTTTTATCTCCAGATGTGCATGTTATTTTTAGAAACTCTGTTATTAGAAACTATGAAATTGTTAATTGTTAATGTAAATAATGTTTGATGAAGCTATCCTGTATGATGGCAGGCATGATGGCAGTACAGCAAAGCACTTTAATACATGTGCAGCTTAAAATTGTTAATTTCATAGTTTCTAATTATCTAATAAAATATCCCTGAACTTGTGGAAGGACCAAAAAGCCATATAGCTCTCAGTTAGCTTAATTATGGGGTGAGAATCAGGAAGACAAAAAATACAATGGACAGGAATTTCAATTGTCAGACAAGATTCTCATCAGTAAGAACTGGTTGCAAAATTTTCTCCCTGCAGGTTAGTACAAATAATAAATAAATATTGTTTAAATATTGTTGTAAATAAATAAATATTGTTGTAAATAAAAGTTTTTGTGCTGTTATTATAACTGAAGCACTTTTAGGAAACAAAACAAACAAAAACAACAAAAAAAAAACACCAAACAACAAACAAGCAAACATAAACAAACCTATTAGAATTTACAAGTAACATTAGTTTTGGTTTCAGTCTGTCCCCAAAGAGAAGGAATATATTTAGGGGATTCTACTATCTTTTTGATATCTAGGAAACCAGAACAGAAAAAACTATGAACAAGAACATACTGACAAATTCAAACAGACATTTTAGTGTTCTGAATAATTTATTGATACTTAGAAGGGAAAAGATAAATACACAGGTGGCTAATATTTAATGTGAGACTCTCAATGATTTACTAAGAACATCTGTAGGTTGGTTTATATGTGTTCTGTTCAGCACTCGGACACTCATAAAGAAGTTGTACTGAAGGAATGGGAGAACCACTTCAGAGCAGTCATGATGTATACAGTGTAACTCACATGCCAGTGCTGATAGAGAGATTAAGTTTCTCTCAAGGACTGTCAAGTACAAATGGATTATTTTTTTTCTTTGTCATGCTAAGTTTAGTCAGATGGTGAAAAACACAGAAAAGGATTCTGCAAAGATTTCGAACAGGCACAAAGTGTATGAGCACATGTACAAAGAGGTTTTTACGAGCTAGTAAAACTTTCCTCAATCATCTGCTGTAATTTCAGCAAGGTATCTTTTGTACAGAGTTTACTTTGACTGTTTATTTGGTTCTAGACACCTCAGCTAAACTTCAACACAACTCATGAATTGTCTATACTGGGAGTCAAATAAGATTGCAATGTTAAATATATGTCTCTGGAGATGGATCTTACTGAAATAGTGTGTGCATACTAACGTGAATGTAATAGAGCAAAACTGAACCTTTGGTACATTCATGTGTCACTAAAGTTGGTCCTCATCATGGACTTGCAGTGGATTATAGCTGTCACATGCCAGTGTCTTCCAACAGGTCAAGTTATTAAAGCTAACTCTAGAGGCAAGTGCTCTCTGAAATGCAGTTGTTTGATGAAGCTATCCTGTATGATGGCAGGCATGATGGCAGTACAGCAAAGCACTTTAATACATGTGCAGCTTAAAAGAAATAGTATACTTCCCTGACTACCAAGGAAGTTCTCCTATGCCCCAAGGGAAGGAGCTTTTCAGTCCCAAAGCAAGAATACCCAAGTTCTGACTCATTAAAATAGAATTCTTCTATTTCCCTTTGGATGCTTTTTTGGACTGGGTAGCCCCTTGCAAACCCCAGTACTGTACACAATTATTCAGTTACTTCATAAGATATTTCTATACAATTAAAAAGTAGTAGCATTTCTTTACTAAGATTCCTGTGCTGAAATCCCAAAAGGATACTTTAGAAAAGAATTATGTAGTGATACTTAGAATAACTGAAAGATCCCAAATCAGTCTCATGAGTTTATTACATCTTAATGGCTTTCATAATTCCATTTTGTTCTTTTATGATAAAACAGCAACAAACAAACAAACAAACAAACAAAAACACTTCTCTTGTTATCACTTGTCCTTTATGCAAAATCCAGGTTTGTATCCCATTGCAACAAATGTATAAATGTACCTCTGCCCTTTATTAAGATTGTGTGCTGGGTGAAAGACATTGCTTTTCCTGATGGCTTATAAGACAGAACTGAATTCAGCTCACCCTTCTGTTTCTTTTTCCAAGACAACTTGAGTTTAAAAAAAAAAAGATTTATTTTTATCATTATGTCAAGTAGATTTTACTTGTTACAGAATGAGGCTCTGAAATGTTTGAAATTGAAGATAAAGAACTCAAGCAAGATCCAGACCACTGATCTCTTCTCTGTAACAGTATCTTTTGTGTGTTACTTTAAAGGTTGAGAGACCCATGAATACCTTGAGAATAGCAAGGAAAGCAAGTAAATAAGTTAATACATCCTCACACAAAATTATCTCTCCCCCCCCCAAAAAAAAAAAAAAAAAAAAAAAAAAAAAAAAACACTACACAAATTTTCAAACAATAAAAAGGAACTTTGAAGGTGGAAGGTTGAAAACAATCACAAATGGAAGTCATTTGTGTTTCATATGTTTTTTTGGAAGTTTAAGCTTACAGCTATTTATTTGATGAAAAGAAATCAAATATACTATGCTTATCTCCCTGTCTTCTCACACGTGTTCTTCAGGAATGAATTCCTAGTGAAATCATTCACAGTTAAGTGGGGTGAAAGGATGATATAAATAGGGCATAGGGACCATGCATTTGCTCAGCAAGATTCTGCTTATTCTAATCTGTTTTCACTTACTTAGCATCCACCTGGACTATTGTCTTTAGATAATTTCATATTTTTTAACTGCATTTAATGTCATCCTGAAAAAAAAGAGAAAAAAAAAAAAAGCAATCTAGCAATCTCAGGTATTTGGCTCAGGATCATGGTAATCTCAGGTATAGACTCAGGATTGTGAAATAAAGGGAACAATATGTCAGTATGCAAATCAACATTGGCTTAAAATACTCTTACCTTGTATAAATACACCAAAGCAGAGAAGTTTAAGCTCTTCATCAGCCCTGGAGAGATATCTTTGTCTGCAACAGGTGCAACATTTTAAAATTTTCTTTAACATTCTTGGTAAGAAAGCCTTCAATAAAGCAGACCTCTCCACCTCTCAAGATGAAGTTAAATAAATAAAAAAACCATTTAATGGTAGCTCTTAATGCATATTGACATAGTAGGTAATGGCTAATTCAACATTTAGAAGCTAATGAAAATCAGTGTAAGGGTGATGTATGATCTGCAGAACACACCTTTGACTTTCTATTCTACAACATTTTGTATCATGAAAGCTTGAGAAGATTTTATCTGCCAATCAATTAGGAAAAAAAAAAAAAAAAAAAAAAGAAAAGAAAAAAGAAATTGTTTTGACTCACTTTTTTTTTTTTTTTCTTTATGCTTTCAATAGATTTTGAGTCATCAAAGCATTTAATTAAAGCTCTAACTTCAAGCATGGTGCTGAGCAGATATTTCAAAGAAACCAGCTTGCCATTGTGTTTTGTTAAACTGGAAACAGATTAGCAGGAAGCATGATGTGATATAACATGATATTTAAGTTAATGTAATGTAATGTAATAATATAAGAGATATCTGCAGCTTCTCTGTAGTGGTGTCCAATAGTCTTTGCACCAGATGCGCAGCCTGGCAAAAATGCCAATAAATGGGGAGACAGCTAAAACTTTTTTTTTTTTTTTTTTTTTTCTTCAGTCAAGGTCTTCCTCCCACTAGTCAGTTCTTTCATCTGAGTGATTGCTGCTGATATAACCACCAGCTTGAGCAAACTGTCAGCAATTTTGGCTTTTCTATTTTACAGTCAAAGGTGTAATTTCAGGCCATGCAGGCATAGTGGGACTGGTATAAATAAGCTGCCTTAGGTGCTACTAATCTACCATGAGCCTGTAGCAACACAATATGGGAAAAGCATAGTGGAAAAACAAGGAAGGAAAGAAGGAAGGAAGGAAGGAAGGAAGGAAGGAGGGAAGGAAGGAAGGAAGGAAGAAGGGAAGGAAGGAAGGAAGGAAGGTAGGAAGGAAGGAAGGAAGGAAGGAAGGAAGGAAGGAAGGAAGGAAGGAATTATTCAGCATTGTGCATGCCTGTTCAGGCAATCACATTTACAAGAGTAGTTTCAAATAAATGTAGGGTTTTCTCCTTCCAAAATACATACATACATACATACATACATGTACATACATTCTGGAGCTTAGATCTAATCATATCCTGAAACTTCTATCATATAACACAGTAAAATAATTTTTAAACTTTTCTTTTGTATATGTACAGAAAGTCTATGGAGTGCTTCAGGAACCTCAAAAGCTTTCCTAAAATGGTCATTTTATTTAACTTACCAAACCTTCACATTCCTGTTCATAAAGTTGTTAGGTCTAAATCCTGAACTGTTTAAAGTCATTGCCAAAATTTTCAACGAGTACATTAAACGCTGGTCTTTCAAACTATTTTTATATTTGATAAATATTTCATGAAAGACACTGTATTTAGTAAAAGTTGAGATATTCTGACATATTGGTACATACTTTAGGTCATCCTATTTTGTTTTTCAACTTCCTTGTTTTCCAAAGATACAAAGTTGTTATATTAAGAGTTACCACTGTTGCACCATGTGCTGTGCAGATTTCTAGCACTAGCCAGGTGTGCCAGTTTTCTCTCACCTGCATCCCTTCACTCATGTTATATTTAGCAGTATAATTTCAAAGTATGATTGGAAATAAAAAATATATACTACTGAACTCTCATCCAGATCCTACTTTCTGTGAAATTCTGCTTGGTAGGAGAAGATACTGCACTTTTCAGTAATGTGAAAATAGATGTTTTAATTATCTGCCAATATATATGGACTGTACATCATAATGTTTTCCACACTAACAGTTTTGAAATACAATTTATGTATACATGACAGTCAGAATGGTTATACAGGAATGTTTTTTGAACTTGTATCTCAGATTGTGTTTACCTTTTTTTCTGTAGTCACAGGCAAGACAAGGTAACCAAATTTTACTGTTAAATTTTGTAGATTTTAAGAGTGAGTGGATAAATGAATGTAAATATCATGACTGTATTAAACAGTACTAAATTAGGACAAAAATAGCAATAAATAGCAATTTTTATTATTATTATTATTATTATCAAGTCGAGCATTTTCCATCTGGAATACTCTTTCCATTAAAAATAAATACATAAATAAATAAATTAAGATACAGAAAAAATAAGCAATCAAACAAACAAATAAGAATACCTTTGTACCTAAAACTTAGAGGGCATCCATAAGTTTTCATTTTTTATAAGCTGCAATAGCTTAGCCTTGAAGTCAGTGAGAATTGCCCCAGCTACCTTCTGGATTTTATCTGACCCTCAGGAACAGAGCACTGAGTTTGGGAACTAGAAAAATTAATGTGACCTTAATAATCTCTGCTTCCTTTATGTTGTTATTTTTTAAACTGTGAACAAGAGTCTGGGACAAATAGTCTAAGGGAGTGAAAAATCGTGGGACTATACTTAAGTAAGGTTTGCTGAGCTTACATGGTTTCTAGAGTAAACCACCATAGTCCTACTGCCTTATTTTCAGAAGATGAATATCCAGAAGTGTGACTATTATCACTTTTATATTTTCACTTATGGTATTTTACAGCTTCTGTTCTTATATTCTGAGAGATTTTAATAAATAATTTTAGCTTGAATAGGAAATGTTTTGATGTACTTAATAACAGTATTTTAGGTGTTATATTTGAACTGTGAGAGCAAAGAGGTCTATGTAAAAACTACTCAATAAAGCTAATCAAAATATGAAGGAAAATAAGGCTTCACTATTGTGTGACACCTTAAGCATGGAAATTTTTAGTGTATGTTATATGTTTTATGTTTATTTTATGTCATGCTTTTAGTCAGTCTTGAGCTGTTACTATAAGAATAAAAAAAGTCTTTACTTGTAGACTATACATAATTTTTTGCCAATGCAGAATCACTGTAATGTATTTTCATTTAGATTATTATTTGTTTTGTCATATTTTCCCCTTCTGACATTTTTCCATAACTTATTGAGCATATCTTCTCTTTTAAACAACTACCATAAAGTAGATCCAAAGTGAAAAGATGCTTCAGCTCTGAAACAGAACAGTCAAGAAGGCCTGGCTTTTGTTATAGTGTTCCAATTTCTGTTAGTTATTGCCCTATCTGATGAAGATATAAAGTACTACTAGTATTAACACACAACAGTTTCCTGTCTAATAAAGTCTGTCTCAGAGTCTTGTTTCTCCATCAATGCCTGTGGTATCTAAATACTTTCCACTAAGATTCAGTAGGTGAGTTTTTAAGAGTCATGATTCTCATAATGAATCTAATATGAAACTTAAAAAATGGAGATAATATATCTTCATTTAGGTTTTTGCTAACATCAAATCAGGAAATTCATAATGATTGTTCCCACCACAGCAGTAGCTTCTTCTCAAACTCATATTTAGTAATCTATCAGACATGGTATTAACTTCCTATGCTTGTGTAATATAAAAGCTGGATATAAAGATAATTTCTGTAATTCCAGCTCAATATTTTCAACCATAATATTGAATTAATTTAGATTTCTACAATTTACTTTCAAGTAACATTCAAAATATTAAATAAGAATATGTTCAAGAACATAATCCAAACTCATGCTAGAACCAACGCTTGCACATTTTCAGAGCTTCAGATCTGGGAGCCAATCTTGTATCAAACTATAAAATCTGTAGCACTGTAAAATCTGAGAATTTCAGCCTGGTTGAAATAATATATTAAATCAGATTATTTTCCCATATAACCCTTTATTCCCAAGCATAAAGAGATTAAGGCATATGGCTGACTTTTCAACAGTGATAATGTTTTGTTAATTTGTTGATTATTGGTTATCAATGATATGAAGGAGGATTTTGGTTCTCAATATTTAAGAATATCATTCAGCTCAGAAAGAAAATCACAGCTTTTACAGTGCTTAAGGCTGAAGAATGATCTGGCTTGGCAAATCCATGGAAAGGATTTTCTTTTGCACTCACCCCTCTACAGGCTATGTAGTGAGGTATGGTTTGTCTTTTGGGAGTTCCAGGCTGTTGAGTGAGCTGTTGTCAACCACCATAAGTTTCAGGGAACCTTTGTGAATAACCAAATATTTAGTTTGCTTGGATGTTGGGCTGAATGCAGTTCAATTGAAACCTAAGAAATGAGGCCATAATTTGGATTCAGCTGTGATGGGTTTACGTGGCAAGGTTTTGGTAGCAGGGGGCTATAGGGGTGGTTTCTGTGAGAAAGATCTAGAAGCTGCCCCATGTTTGGGAAGGGCCCCATTGTTTTCAGAGCTGAGCCAATAAGCGATGTTGTTTTGCACCTCTGTGAGAGCATATTTAAGACAGGAAAAAAACGCTGCGCCACACAGCAGCCGGGAGAGTCAAGGGAGTGAGCAACAGCACCAAGGTCAGTGTAGAGGGAGGGGGAGAGGTGCTCCAGGCGCCGGAGCAGAAGTCCCCTGCGGCCTGTGGTGAGGACCATGGTGAAGCAGGATGTCCCCCTGCAGCCCATGGAGTACCATGGTGGAGCAGGGTTCCATGCTGCAGCCCGTGGAGGAGACCACGATGGAGCAGGTGGCCCTGCACCGACAGAGGCTGCCGCCTGTGGAAGACCCCTGCCGGAGCAGATTCCGGGCCGGACCTGTAGCCCGTGGAGAGGAGCCCACGCAGGAGCAGGTGACCTGGCAAGAGCTGCTGCCCGTAGGGGAGCCAGGTTGGAGCAGTTTGCTCCTGAGGGATGGACCCCGTGGTACGGACCCATATCTGGAGCAGTTCTGGAAGAGCTGCTGCCTGTGGGAAGCCCACGCCGGATCAGTTCATCAAGGACTGCATCCCGTGGGTGGGACCCCACAGCACAGGGGACGAGAGTGACCGAGAAGGAGCGGCAGAGAAGAAGTGCTGTAGACTGACCATAACCCCCATTGCCCCGTTCCCCTGCGCCGCTCGGGGGGAGGAGGTGGAAGAGGGTGGATGGGGGGAAGGTGCTTTTGGTTTTCTTTTTTCTTTTTTCTTTGTTTCTCACTTCTCTCGCTTGTTAGTTGTAGGCAATAAATCTTACTATCTCCTTATGCCGAGTCTGTTTTGCCCGTTACAATAATTATTGCGTGATTTTCTCGTCCTTATCTCAATCCTTGAGCCCTTTTCACATATTTTCTCCCCATTCCTCTTTGAGGAGGGGGAGTGAGAGAGTGGCTGTGGTGGAGCTCGGCTGCCCACTCGAGCGGAACCACGACATCAGCTCAGACTACATCAGTCATAATTTGGAAAGAAACTGTATAGTTGTCTAGAGTCTAGAATTAGTGATTTTACCACTTCTCTGTTGAAAGTGTAGTAAGACAGCAAATGTGTCATCATCTTCAGGTGAAATTGCATTCTCTATTTAAGTATTTAAAATTTAATAAAAGTAAGAAATTAAAGTTGTTCGGAATTTAGATAGGAAAGTTTTGTAAAGAAGCCAAAGACTACATATTAGGACACGATCAAAGTGAAACATCATATCATTTGTATTATTTTGATTCTAACAGTCACTAGTCAACACATTATCACAGGTGTAGAAGAGGAGAAAGGACAGAAAAGGAAGGAAGGAAGGAAGGAAGGAAGGAAGGAAGAAGGAAAGAGAAAGAAAGAAAGAAAGAAAGAAAGAAAGAAAGAAAGAAAGAAAGAAAGAAAGAAAGAAAGAAAGAAAGAAAGAAAGAAAGAAAGAAAGAAAGAAAGAGAAAGAAAGAAAGAAAGAAAGAAAGAAAGAAAGAAAGAAAGAAAGAAAGAAAGAAAGAAAGAAAGAAAGAAAGAAAGAAAGAAAGAAAGAAAGAGAAAGGAAGGAAGGAAGGAAGGAAGGAAGGAAGGAAGGAAGGAAGGAAGGAAGGAAGAAAAAGAAGGAAAGAAACATTAAGATGTTTATTCTTTTCTTATGTTTTGTATTTTGAGACACCTTTTCACTTCTCAACAATTTTTTGGATGACAGCCAACACAATGCTCTTTTTTTTAATTATTTTTTTATGGTATAGACACTAACTCACCTTACCAACTCATTCTCTCCTCAAAATATCTATTCAAATATTACAACATACCAAGATTTATATCCTTTTATGACAGTTGTACAAGATAAAAATTATGTCTTCTGGTAGAAGATGTGTCATATTATTGTTGAGAGGACTTCCAAGGGATTCCTCTAATTATATTACATGGGTGGAAAGGGAGAGTGGGTGCTGTTAAAACAGAGCATATGATTCTGAATGTGGGTGTCTGCTTGAAACACACTGTGCTGGTGAGTCATTTTTTCAAGCTGTAAAGATTTAGGACTACTTTATTTTAAAATGTTAGAGATTGTTAAATCCACTATTTCAATGAATGTGAGAACACTGTAGCTCCATGTCCCAGGGTTCAGCTAGTAGCAAGGCTGAGCATGAATTCTCAGAAACCCCACACACAGCCAGCCACAGTGATCAAAGCCATGCACTCACTTAAATGCACCCAGCACCCACAAACATGAGCAGTATGGGCAGCCCAATCCTTCTCTTCTGTTGATTAGGGTGTCCAAAGTCTGGTATATGGAATACATATGTGTATATACATGAAATATGGATCATTTCAGTAGCAACCTTAGAGAGTCCATCCAGTAAACAATCAATAGTGTCCCTCAAAAGAACCCCCTTTTCCTCCTGTTGCTGGTACTCAGCCATACAAACCCTGGAGTTTTGCAGTTCCTCTCTGACTGATGGTATTCAGACCTTGTATCCTACTTGTCACCAGTCCATCTTGAAGTTCACTAGTTTTCACACATACCCACTCAGAACAGAGAGCACACCCCCACAGAAGATCACTGAAGCCAGGATTTGTTAAGATAAGACATGATACAGTGTTCAGGTGTGGTGTTCAGTCATTTATTTTCAAATTTCTGGTCCTTTCAATCCCCTCTGCAATCTTTCCTATTCCTTGTTTCTTCTTAAATCACGTCAGTTCCTTTCTTTCCACATCTTTGGTCCTTCCCCAACATGTTCAAAAATTCCACATATTAAGTTTTACACAATCACAAAACATACCTCACCACAATGAGCCCTCTAATCCCATTCAGTCTGCAGGGTGCACTGGGACAGAGAGTCTTTGTGAGTGGGCTTCCCACCAGGGAGAATAATTTCACCTTTTTCTATGTAAAGTCTCAGGATGTGGCACAGGGTGCCCTCTCCACACTAAGTCACTGTTGTGTTTTTTTTTCAGCTGTCATTGCTCCTCTTCATATTTTTTTTTTTTTTTCCCATTTATGATAATGAGCTTTTAATCATATAATCTAACATGCATTTTACAAGCATTTGTTTTTCACTGGTATTGTAGTTAATTGAATTTACAAAGTGATAATTACTTTTCATGGTCAACAACAGAATATAAAGGCACATTTTGTCACAGACATTTTGGTGGCTTGCCTTTTAGGGGTGTGTGATCTGTTCCAAGCATATGTGATTACAGCCTTTATATCCAACAACACATTGTTCTGGTCTAATCTATTCTTTTCATTTTCTATGTTCCACTTATCAATAGAACTTTAGTAGGGTTTATTTCATCTTACTTTCATACAGACATTCTGCAATACCTTTATGCTATAAAGAAAAAAAATCTTTGGATTTGACATAAGAGGTAGTGAGTATGATGGTGACTTTTATGCACTGTAGGATTTGGATTTTCTCCCTAATATTTATTTTAACCTTTGATAAAACCTAATGATCCACGGAGAATCCTTCCTTTTGTGTTTGAATAATGGAAGTTTTGCCAACATATTAATCATCTGCCACAACATGATCTTTTAGACTAATTTGACTGACAGTGTTGAATGTCATAAAAATAATGACTGAGCCCAAGAACATTATTTGAAAGTCTGTTAGAATGTCAGATTAAAAAGTGAAGAACAGACTTAGTATTCCCCTGACAGTCTGTTATTCAGGAGATATGCTTCAACATTTGAGGCTAGTTCTAACTTTGTATATGCTGAAGCTTTAATGCCCTGACAATTTTCTGCTGTGTCACTACATGATGACATTTGTCATGATGGCATTTGTGATGACCATTAGAATAATTAATTATATCATGTTGGGACAGTCATTTTAAATATCTTTGTTAGAGATTCATATCCATTGATAGAAGCAGGGAGAGATTTTTTTTATAACGACCATAGTTCAGAAGGCTAACATTAGAAACTGAACACACATTTAAGTTTTTGCATTCTTAGTTTATACAGATTATGTTTTTGTTTGCTTGTTTGCTTGTTTGTTTTTAAGTATTGCACTAATTTTGAATCTTGAGTTGTAGGAAAACAAACAAACAAACAAACAAACAACAACAAAACAAAACACCCCTCGTAAGGGGGTGTCGAGAGGCAGGAGACCTTTTCTCCATTAACACTAGTGACAGGACCTGCGGGAACGGGGTTAAGCTGAGGCAGGGGAAATTTAGGCTTGACGTCAGGAGGGGGTTCTTCACAGAGAGGGTGGTTGCACACTGGAACAGGCTCCCCAGGGAAGTGGTCACTGCACCGAGCCTGTCTGAATTTAAGAAGAGATTGCACTGTGCACTTAGTCACATGGTCTGAACTTTTGGGTAGACCTGTGCGGTGTCAAGAGTTGGACTTGATGATCCTTAAGGGTCCCTTCCAACTCAGGATATTCTATGATTCTGTGATTCTATGAAAACAAACAAACAAACAAACAAACAAACAAAAAACAACTTAGGTTTGGTCTTATTTAGATATACCAAAATATTTATTTGAATTATTTTTCTCAAAAGACTCTCCCTCTAGTCCATGGTAAAATGGACATTTATAATGGAGTAAATGGACCTCACAAAAGGCTTACTGACCACAGTAGTCTTTTTGTTTATTTGTTTGTTGGTTGGTTTTGTTTTGTTTTGTTTGTTTGTTTTTTAACAGCTGCCAGTGCTTCGAAACACAAACCAAGCAGCAGTGAATTAACTTCCCACAGAAAAATATAAATCTTTCACCTAATACAGTAAAACTTTGTAAAATGTTATGAAACTAGTATGACTAAAATATAGCGGAAAGGATTTGATATTACTTTGTGCAAGAATAAAGAATAATATTTAATCACTAGATGGTGAGATCATTTCTAATTTCTTTCCTATTTTTTTTTCTTTTTTTCATATGAAAATGACATTTCCTTTTGAATGAGATATTTTATTAATAATGTCTAGAAAATAAAGCTTTTGTAGGCAAAACAGTAGGACCGTCAGTCTGTATAATTCATTAACATGTTCTCATTAGCTGTCTCTTTGCTCCCTGATGGAATTTGTATTTCAGCCCCCAATACACAGTTATTAAGCGTGTACTTTCCAACACATCATTCTGATATGAACTACAGTATTAACATTTTCATTACACAGTAATGTATAGATGTATAGAAATGGTGCATCACTATCACTGTATGCTTTTAAAAAAGATTTTATGAAGGATTTGTGTCTTGGGAAGTTATTTTTCTCACCGTATAGCAATCAGCCTATGTATGACTGTATATCATACATGTGTTTCACTTAAAATATATATAGATTTAGTATACTTTATGTGAAAACATGAATTATAAACCAAGCAGCACCTTGTAAATTTTTTAAACAATACATGTAAATGTTGCAGAAACCAAATACCTTATGGATAGCGTGTTGGAACCTCACTACATGAATTCTTTTCTGTCCTTAAAAATAAATAAATAAATAAATAAATAAATAAATAAAATAAAATAAAATAAAATAAAATAAAATAAAATAAAAATAAGAAGAGGAGACAGTGGACCTGCTTGTTTGTAATTGTGTCCCCCCTCCTCCCGTTTTTTTTTTTTTTTTTTTTTTTTTTCCTGTCAATAAGCAAGCCAAATGGATAAAATCTAACAAACACTGCTAAACTAAGAATTATCTTATTTGAGGAGATTCTATATCCATGTCATGGCTGCAATAAATACCATCAACAGAGGCAGAGGAGAAGCTAGAAAGCTATAAACTGTTGGTCTAAAACATGAACTGATGCATCTCAGTAAATATCTTTTGAAGAAGAGAGTGGACAATTAATAATTATCCAAATTATCCAGATTATCCAAATTATCCATGCATCAGGTGAGGTTCAGGCTGGATATTTGGAAAATGCTCTTCACTGAGAGGGTGGTTAGGCGTTAAAACAAACTCCTCAGGGAAGCAGTTGCTGCATTAAACCTGCTGAAGTTCAAGAAGCATTTGGACAACTCTCAGAAATGTGGGCTGATTTTGAGGTATTTCTGTGTGGAGCCAGGGGTTGGACTCAATGATCCTTGTGGGTCCCTTCCAACTCAAGATATTTTATGATTCTGTGATTCTAAATATGGAAAGAGTATGAATGTACACAAAACAAAAGAGAAATAAACAATTTTTGTGATGTCATGAGAAATAAATTGATTACTAAAGCAGAGAAATGTGTAAATAAGAGAAATAGTAAAGCAACGGTCAATGGAAAGGGCCTGGAAAGGTACAGATAATTTTGAAAAGCAGGTGCATATTGAACAGAAAAGGAATGAAATGAAGAAATTAAACTATACGTATCAGTATCAAAGAACAAGTTAACAGCTCAGAAAGAAATAACCTTGGGAGGTAGTCTTATTAAGCATATAAACTTTGAATCTGCATCAACAACATACAACAACATACAGATGGATTTAAAATGAACCAAAATGCTTTTTTTTCTGAGTTTAAAATACTCTTCACACTTGAGAACACTGAGATTAGTTTCATCTGAGTGGTACGGAGATGTCTTTGCATCTAAGTAATGCTGAGTATTGTCAATATCATGAATCTAATGCTCTGAAATTTGGAAAAAGATTAATTAATGTGCTTTATATTTTTTTTTTTTCAGAAATGTATTTACTGTTCTATTCTTGCTTATTTTCTTTAATATTTCCTCTAGAGAGCTGTCAGGGACAGCATTCCTGATGACCTTTGATGGCCAAATTGTTGAAACAAAGGTTTCCCCAGGTTTAGTTAGACAGTTAAAGAGAGGTGAGTAAATAATGAGTAAATAGATAAAGTAAATAGAATAAATAAAAGATAGTGTTAGTCAAAAAATTACAGCAAAAGTTGTAGAAACCCTGTCATGTTTTTGGCTGGAATAGAGTTTTATTAGTAGTAGTATTATTATTTTTATTTTTGGTAGACACTGATCTGTGTTGGGGATTTTTGATTAAAACAGTGATGTAGTGATGATAACACAACAATGTTTTTAGTTGTTGTAGAGCAGTGCTTAAACAGATCCCAAGACTTCTGTGCTTCTCGCGCTACCTGGCCAGTGAAGAGGCTGGGGATTCAGTTGGGAAGGGACACAGCCAGGACAGCTGACCCAGACTGACTAAAGAGATATTCCATTCAATATATCATGCTCAGCAATAAAAGATGGGGTAAAGAAGGAGGAAGGGGGGATGTTCAGAGTGATGGCATCTGTGTTACCAAGAAACTGTTACATGTGATAGGCCCTGATTTCCTGAAAGTGGCTGAACACTTGCCTGCTGATGGGAAGTAGTGAATTTATTCCTTATTTTGCTTTGCTTGTGTGGACAGTTTTTACTTTACCTAGTGAACTGTTTTTATCTCAACCCAGAAGTTCTTACACTTTTACCTTCCTGATTCTCTCCTCCATCGCACCTAGGAAGGGTGAGTTAGTAGTTGGGTGGTGCTGAGCTGCCTGCCAGGGATAAACCACAACAGTCTATAGCAGCCCATGTAGGGCACGAAGGGTTTGAGATGTTGACAGATTTGATTTGAGTGTGGAGTGTGTTAGACAAAATTTATAGGTGTTGTAGCTATTTAGCTGCTAATTGGCAGGCTTGGGTGTTTGTCACAGGGTTTGTTTGCCTTACTGTATACTAGAGATCAGTTCCTGTTAGTGGCTGATTTTCCTTTTGCAGTTTGCTGTACTTCTTATCACCTTGCTTTGCTGTGCCTGGAGACAACGGTTATGGCCATGAGCCTGGGCCAGCTGACAGCCAGGGTATTGTACTGCTATACTGGACAGGCTGGAACTCCAGACTGAACTCAAGTCAGAGGGACTGTGACTTGCGGATGAGTCTATGTGGCAGTACACACACCTCAAAGCATCTCTGGCCATGGAAAACTCCACTCCAGAGCAAGTACACCTCAAAGCACCTGTGGTCATGGAGGAATCTGTGCTACAGCAGATACACCTTGCAGTGTTTGTGTCTGCAGGTAAGGCCATTCCAGAATACCTCAAAGCATCTGTGGCTGTGAAAGAGACCACGACATAGCAGGAGGAACTGAAGGGACTGTGGCCAAAGTAAAAGGTGATTTTATTTTTTTTCAATTTTGAAAAATACTAGTTTTTTCAAAATTGTAAACAACTTAATTCATGGTCTAATGATGGAAATTACTCTCTGCTCTTAAAAATGAGTGATATACAATCCCTGAAAGTGAAAGCATGTGAATTACCTCTATGTTTTGGAAGCATGTTTCTTGATGTAGCTGTTAAACAAATCTATTTTCAGGTCATTCAGCCCATCTCTGCTTTCTGTGGTGGTGAAGCTGTTTTTCAGCATTCATGTTCCCTTTTCACCTGACTTCCCAAAATATGCTAACTTATAGCCAGGACCCTCTGGCCACGTGTAGGTTGAGATTTACTGCTGTGAGATTTTGATGCCAAGGCCAGGAATGTATTTTTCCACCAAGAATAGCACACTGTATGTGTCAAGTTTCCTGTCTGGTCTCACTTCATTTGCTGTTTTGGACTGGCAGAAAAGGCTGCTGCAGAAAGGATAGGCTCATGACTTGTCTTTTGACCACCTGCCATTTTCCTTTCACTGACTTCAGTTTGAAAAACTTGTTCTATTCTGAACAAATTGTATGTTAGCAACCAAGCCTTACAAAATAGCATAAACAGATTATTTTATGCAAGGAAAATGCATTTATGCTTTCAATATACTCTTGATAACACTTCATAACTTAATAAGCAAATTGTGAAACATTAATTTCTTTCTATAAATTGCAAATATCAACATGTTTTTCAAAGAATTTGGAGAAAAATTAGCGTCCACTCACAAAAATCGTTATAGCTCTTTGTTTGTGTATACCTACCATATACACATAACAAGGCAGCATTATCTGTTACAGAGAGAACTGGCTGAAAATTTTGCCTAGCTCTTAATGTAATTTTGGGTTGCTAGCTGATGTGATGGAAAAATTTTTAAATTTCTATAATTTAATTTAATGTGAATTTAATTTAATGTGAATTTCTTCACATTCACCCTGAAGAAGTTAGAGCTTTAAACAGAAATTTAAAATGTTGAATGGTCAAGCTGTGAGATTCAAGTGCTGCAGATGGTATATCGCATGCTCAGTTTGTGATTTATCACATTTATCACATATATTTGGAAATGGAATCATCTTTAGCTCGCAACAGTCCCGTGTTTTTATCACTATGAATGAGCCCAAAAAAGTAGGTACTATTTATCAAGCTTCCTTTATTAATATAGGATAAGTAGTTTCAACACAGTCTCAGTATAAGAACCCCTTAGGTCTGATGAATTTACAGTTGTCTAAGACAAAAAGGGAAGTAGGAGGAACACTGTTATCTCGTTTCAAGAGGTAGGGAGTTATGGGCTTGGACATATGGACAAATTCCCATGGAGATAAAAAAGTTACTGAACAGCAACCACTGTGTTGCAACTATCCTTTTTGTGTTTTCTTGGTTTGTGACAAATGTGAAGTAATTCAAATAATCCTTATATTTCATCACATATTTTGTTGAGGACCAAAGAAATGTAAATCACTTCACACTTGTCACAAACTAGAGAGTGAAGATAAATAGCGTTGCAGATCAGTTATATTGAGTAACTCATCACAACACTGTGACTTTCCATGTGTCTGTGAGACCTAGATTGCCTTTCTGTGCCAAACATCAAATCTACTTTTCTTGAGCCTTCTTTCTATGTCTAACCTAAACACAAATCAATACTACTTCTACACTTTTTTCAGTGCCAGTCATGGCAACAAGAATTACTGCAAAAAGACTAGCCATAGGATATATCCAGCCTTACAGTAAAAAAAAAAAAAAAATATATATATATATATATATATAGATCCTAAAAGTATTGAAAGGGCTAAGTTTCCAGCCATCATTTTTAGACTCCAGAAGCTTGGACATTCAGACAAGCAACTAGCATTTGAAATATTTATTCAGTGAAAGTAAAGTTGAAACTATTGGAGTCTAGAAAGTTCTCCATCACTATTCGTTACTACTACACAGTGCTATTCCAAACAGTAATGATTTATTTGAAGAGATTATGATTATATTTCTCATGAAGAATCTTGAGGACAAGAGAAAAATGCTAGCAATGCATCTGCAGCAGCTGCTTAGTCTTAATATGGTCACTGTTTTTTTAATTGTCATTCCCACCTGACTCATGTTTATCTTTCATTTGTGGAAAATAAAGTCTTATTTACCAGAGTAATGAATTACAATTTTGGGGCTAAGGAGAAAGAAATTATCGACTAATTTCTGTAGCTTTCTGCAGGTAGCATAGACATAGCATTTGTGTTTCGGAAAAAGGGTGTTTTTGTTGTTGTTGGTGGTGGTGGTATTTTTAATAAATATAATTGCTTCCACTTTGGTGAAAGTAAGTTCTATTCTTTCATTACAAATGGCTTGGTGCCACTCAGTTTCACCTTGCAGTCTGATTCTTCTGGTTGCTTAAAAACTACGGGAGGGGTAAAGTTCATGATAGTTCCTGGGCAAATATTGGGGTCATTTTCTGCTGAAGAAAGCTGTAGAAATATTTGTAGAAGCATGAAAATTTCATTGTGAGGAATATAAAGAGGAGACAACACAGATGGATCACTGACTATGGGTTTATTGTTCTGTTTATTCACCCCATCACCTAGTTTAAACTAAATACAGTGCCCTGAAACTAACTATTTAACATAGTATAAACGGTATGCAAGACGTTCTGACCCTGTGTAAGAGAGAATATCATCTTCTTTTGGATGGATGCAAAGATCTACTTTAGTGCTTGCTTGATTGTATTTCAGAAATGTCATGAATCACTTAAAGTCCCATCTTCTTCCCCAGACTCTGTCCTCTAACTGCCTAACCACTGTCTTTTACACATTTGAGTCTTTATGACAGGTGATATGCGTTTCATATTTCTTCTTGATCATATATCTTCCTGTTTCAAAAAGATTAGGTGAAATGGAATGACCTATGGGGAAAAGAGAGAAAGTAGCAGAGACTTCAGGGAGTGACAGGCAAAGGCCTCTAAGTGTGGGGCTGGGGAAATTGAGCTCAGAGATGATGAAGCTGCTGTAAAAAACAAAAACAAAAACAAAAACAAAACAAAACAAAAAAAAACAGGAACTGAACATCCAAAGTTTAGATGAAATAAAAATGATAAACTCCCTATGGACTAAAGGGCATACAAAGTTTAATGCATTTCAAAGATCTTTGAGTTAATTACAATAGTGTATGAAAGTAAATTTCCACCTGCAGGGACACATGGGAAAAGGTGAAATTGGTGCATAAATATTCCTTGGATAAAAAGTTCTAAAATATTACTCTGTACAAAAAGAAATGATAAATTCTAGTTTTCTTTCTTATAAAAAAGTAACATTTATTGATTTTAAAAGCCTTGTGGTCTTCTTCAGGGAGCTCATTATAAGGGAAAGGCCTAGCTAGGTCTACTTCAAAGTAACAGTTAACTTGGACTCTTATCAATACTTTTCAAAGAAATGTCTTTCATCTGAACTTGGTGCACTATCACTTTTCTCTTTCTTTTTCCTTCTGTGTGCATGTGTATGTATCGATCTCCTAGAATTACAAATAAGTGTTTGAATGCATGATATGCACAAAGACATATACACATATATATAAACATATATGAAGATATGTATATTCTTAAAAACATCTGTTACCTCCTTCAATAGAAAGTTACTTAAGGAAATTTCATTTTAATTTATTTCCTAAATATTTTTGAAAAAAATACACTTCACAAGTAAATGTATATCACATTGATTTGGCCAAGCTGGGTTAATTGATCCCAGTTGCCATGCATACTATTCTCCTTTACCGTTTCACTCCCACTTTTGGAGGTAGCTTCAAATTGCACATGTGGCATGGACCTGCATTGCAGTAAATGAGTTGTGTTAGCATAGTCATTAGAGTTAGATTTATGTGAACAGGAGATCAGGAGCAATCTACTAGTCCCAGTGGATTCCTTCAGTTTGGATTCACAGTTTGTGTAAGTTATGATAACAGTCTAATTAGTGCTTTGGACGTACAGTTTTCTAGTTGGCAGATAAACTACAATAGCTCTTTCAGTAATTCTGCTCATTATGTCTTATTAGTATCAGGCATGACAATATAAATCTAATTTTACAAGAGATTTATAAGAACTCCTACTGGGAAGTGGTCCTTTTCCAAATGACCTTTAGTCTCTTTTTCTGTCAGCTGTATATTTCTACAATATAGTCTACAGCATGTAAAAAAAGTTAATGTCTGAGAAAGTACATATAATTTATTCAAGCAAAAACTGTTTTGGAGAAAAACATTAACGCTAATATTAGTATTTCACCAAATGGTTGCATTAAAAGAAAAAGAAATTGTAGTATATAATTTCTAATCAAATCATGAAAAAAAATAATATATATAAATATAAATATAAATATAAATATAAATATAAATATAAATATAAATATAAATATAAATATAAATATAAATATAAATATAAATATAAATATAAATATAAATATAAATATAAATATAAATATAAATATATATGGTTTAAGTGTAATTCATTTTCACTTACATAAGAACCTGAAAGTCTTTAAAAACGTCTTAACCTTAGAGAGGAATTTTTATTTTAGATCAAAAGAGGGAAGGTTGTTATATTCCAAAAAGGTAGTTGTTATTGTTATTGTTATTGTTATTGTTATTATTATTATTATTATTATTATTATTATTATTATTATTATTATTATTAAAGTGGAAATTGAGAAATCACCAAAGCTTTGCACTTTTTAATTTGTTTTTAGGGATATGTCTTTTGATTTTTGAATTGTCCTAGAATTAAAATATCTTTTTTTTTGTGCTATCTTTTATGGGAATGCAGAATATCTAATTTAGAGTTGAAATGTATAAGAATTTTTAACACGTCTGTTGTATGATAGAAAAGAAACTGGGAAGATACTATTTATTTTGTTTCTGGTAGAGTTCAAGTGTCAACAGTGGTCCCATAAGCACAAGTTTCCTATCCTGCAAAACTACTGCGGTTTTTGTCACTGTTGGTGATATTAAATCAGAACATTAATTACGCTTTATATGCTATAACTTCATTTGATGGGGTTTGTATGAATAAAAAGAAAATAATGGTTTCCCATTGCACAGGCTTGTGATTTGGCAAGTACAGCTTTGTCTACATTCAATGAGAATTATATAAGAGTCCTATGCAGTGGACAATCCCACAGAAAGTATTTGATATTTGTTTTAAAGAACAAACATGGTTGCTATTACACTGTAAGAGATTATGCATGTCTTGATTGCAGTTCACATTTTTAGTAACAACACAACAATATATTTCTTTGTGTGAAAACAGAGAGACTAAGATGCCTTCACTTACATCCGCATTGGCCAGTGACTCATTCTGTATTGTAGGAACAGGACAATTTTCAGTCTTTGATCCCTGTCAGCTGAATAACTAAAACTAAATCCAAAAATAAATAAATAAATAAATAAATAAATAAATAAAGCAAGACTTCTTCATCTGTTAAAACTAAATACAGTATACTTATTAAAAATACAATGAAAAATAAATACGTAGAGTCATCCTCTTGTTACATATAACTGGCTTAATATGGAATAAACTCTCTGAATATATTATATTAAAATACATGTGAGGAGATACATTTCTCAGTTCTTTTGAATGTGGGATAGAAGCAAAGTCAATGTGATGTAAACAAAAGGTCTTAATTGCCTTGAGATTTGGATATATTTTAACTCAGATTTTATCTCTTTTGTTTGTTTGTTTAATTTGATAACCTTTAACTTTACTATTGCATATATGGGAATCAATCTGTATAAGTTCAAATACAATGACTTAATTTATTATTAAGTTATTAATTTAACTTTATAAAAAAGTTGAATAGTTTTGTTAAGGTTATTAATTTAACTTTGCTGATGATAATAAACTTGGAGGAGTTGTTGACTTGTTGAGGATGGAAAGGCCTTGCAGAGAGATCTGGACAGATTGAAGAGTTGGGCAATCACCAATCACGTGAAGTTTAACAAGAGCAAGTGCCAGGTCCTGCACCTGGGATGGGGCAACCCTGGCTATACACACAGACTGGGTGATGAGACGCTGGACAGCAGACCTGCAGAGAAAGATCTGGGGTTTTGGTTGATAGCAAGCTGAATATGAGCCAGCAGTGTGCCCTGGCAGCCAGGAGAGCCAACCATATCCTGGGGTGCATCAAGCACAACATGGCTAGTCGGTTGAGGGAAGAGATTGTCCTGCTCTACTCTGCACTGATGTGGCCTCACCTCAAGTAGTGTGTGCATTTCTGGGCACCACAGTACAAAAAGGATGAGAAAGTATTGGAGAGTGTCCAGAGAAGGGTGATGAAGACGGTGAAGGGCCTAGAGGGGAAGATGTATGAGGAGCAGCTAAGGTCACTTGGCCTGTTCAGCCTGGAAAAAAGGAGGCTGAGGGGAGACCTCATCGCAGTCTACAGATTCCTCATAAGAGGAAGTGGAGGGGCAGGCACTGATCTATTCTCTTTAGTGACCAGTGACAGAACCTGAAGGAATTGTGTCAAGCTGTGATGGGGAGGTTCAGGCTAGATATCAAGAAGAGGTTGTTCAGTGAGAGGATTGTCATGCACTGGAACAGGCTCTCCAGGGACACCAAGCCTGTCGGAGTTTAAGAAGCATTTGGATTGTGCTCTTAGTCATATGGTCTGATTTTCTGGGTAGACCTGTGTGGTGCCAGGATCAATGATCCTTCTGTGTCCCTTCCAACTCAGGATATTATGATTCTGTGATTCTATGATTACTTATGATTATATACTCCTTTTTTTTTTTTTTTTTTTTTTCTACTATTATTCTTGTAACCTGTGAATAAATAAATGAATTGTTTTGACCATAGTACAGCTTTATTTGAGGTATACATGACTGATCACATTGTATGGCTATTAAGTAGGAAAACATTTCTAGTATATTCAATTCAAAAAAAAAAAAAAAAAAAAAAAAGTAACTTGCTTATTTCTAGCTTTTTTTTTTTTTTTTTTCCTTCCCTAGAGATGTTTTAGAACAAAGAAATCTAATGCAAATCTTATTTGATCTCCTCAGTGATTGTCTCCCTGTACTTGGCTCTGGTGAGGCCGCACCTTGAGTACTGTGTTCAGTTTTGGGCCCCTCACTACAGGAAGGATATTGAGGTGCTTAAGTGCATCTCTGCACTTAAGAGTGCACTTTCTCTGTACTCTTAAGTGCAGAGATGGGCAACGAAGCTGGAGGGGTCTGGAGAACAAGTCTTACAAGGAGTGGCTGAGGGAGCTGTGTTTGTTCAACCTGGAGAAAAGGAGGTTCAGGGGTGACTTTATCACACTCTACAGGTACCTTAAAGGAGGCTGTAGGCAGGTGGGGGTTAGTGTATTCTCCCACATGCCTGGCGACGGGACAAGGGGGAATGGGCTAAAGTTGCACCAGGGGAGGTTTAGCTTGGATATTAGGAAGAACTTCTTTATCAAAAAGGTTGTTAGGTATTGGAATGGACTGCACACGGAAGTGGCTTAGTCACCATCCCTGGAGGTCTTTAAAAGATGTTTAGATATAGACCTTAGTGATATGGTTTAGTGGAGGACTTGTTAATGTTAGTTCAGAGGTTGGAGTAGGTGATCTTGGAGGTCTCTTCCAACATAGATTATTCTGTGAAATTTTGATCTAGATATTTTGGGTTACAGATGAGACATCCTAGTCACAATGGAAACTGTTGCATACCTGGATTTCATCAGGCACAATACAAAAAAGTCATTCCGATTCACCAAGACTTGGTTAAAACCAATACATTCACTTACAAGACACACGTTACTTTCCTTCTACAGATTTAACAGAAAATAGGTTTCCTTACCAACAGGCATAGGCCATGGGAGCTCTGATTTATGACAAAACCAGTCTAACAATATTTTGGAGGGTATATAGGAACTTTCCAGTTTCAAAGCAAAGCCCATCTGAAAAAGGCTTGTTCATAAAAATAAATAAATAAATAATAAAAAAGAGGGGTAAGAGGGCTTACCCTTGGAACATATCCTGAGATAACTGCACTGATTCTCTGCAGAAACCAAGAAACCATCACTATTCCACCCCGTGGAGATTTTCCTAGCCAGTCAGTTGGCTTATGAATCATATGTACTATCATAATAATAGCTGAAACTACAATAAACACTTTTCAACTTGAAGAAGGCACTTAACAGACCTTGGGATGTCCCTCCCCACAGTGGCAGATGCTCTACAAAAACAGACATTAAATACATACTACTTCAGACAGCAGTCTCTTGCTGAGCTGCTGTCTTTAAAGGGTCAGAGTGCTCCAGTCTTTGCTCCCAAATCTCATCCCAAATGGCCCCTGGCTCTGTACCACTGCCATTCTGTATTTCCTTTCAAAAGAAAGGAAGAGAAGGAACCAACACTCATTACAATTACAACATATGCACTAATAAGCACAACCTGGGGGCCCACCACAGAATGTATCTGCCCCACAGATAGTTACAACATGGCCTGAGGTTACTTACAAATAATAATTAACATAGAAAAGGGACAATGCTTCTGTAATGAGATTTTTTTAAATACTGTGTAGAGCTCTGTTGACTTTGGGGCTGTGCATGGGTTCAGAAATCTGTCTCAAAGGCTTGTACAGAAAAAGGTAAAAGAACTTTTCCCTTGTTTTACCAGCTGTCTGCAATGCCTGCAGATTCTGTGAAAACTGAACTCAAAATGTCACCTTCTTTTTAATTACAAAGAATCAAACTATGCTTAGCAAAACATAAAAATAGAAATCTCTACAGACAAGATACCATTAGCCAATGTCTTGTTAGTAATTCATTTGTTGTAAAAGGAATTGCCAAGAACAAGTCACTGTTAATTGTATAGCAGGTTATATTTACTTTTTACAAGAATGTCATATGGAACTGAATTTTCAAAATCCTTTTTATGAGTAAATCTCAAACTTTCTAGGCTTGTCTAGAAACAGAAGTTGGTGTTCACTAAGGTAGAACGTGATTTTATGGAATGCTAGTTATTGCACATTAACTCCAAACGCTAATTTTCCAGTCCTACAAGTAGGTAGTGTGCCAGAAATTTATGTATTAGCTGCACCTACAAAAACTTTCCTGTCAAGATGACCAGTCAGGCATCTTTTATTCTACAAAATCCCATTTTTTCAGCAAAGCCTTATTTTACTGAAACTTTTCTATGTCTGTGTGGTACAAAAGTCAACTTGTTGGAGCAGTCACAAAGAAAGGTAGAATCATAATTTTACATCTTGAAGAATAGTTATTAGGAATACAACCCCCACTCCTCATATATATATAAATGGCTGTGTAAATGGTCCTCAAAATGATACAGAAACTGAGGGCGCAGAGAAAGTCATTGCCAAGGAATTATATGAACCTCTTAGTCACACACTTAGCCTTTATAAAGCTTCATTAAACTACTATTCATAGCAATTCTTTATTCTTTGAAGGAAACACTAGCACAATGCAGATGTTGAGTCACACAAAGTCATTGTACAAGTATCAAGAAAGAAACTCAGCACATAAAATATTCCTAAAATTGTATCTTAGCTCCTATGAATTTGAAGGCTATGTTAACCCAAAAGTCTCAAAACACAGTCACAGAAAAGAAAAGGTGTTGGACTCGATCATCCTTATGGGTCCCTTCCAACTCAGGATATTCTATGATTCTATGATTCTTGATTTTGCATTGGAGGCAAATATTGTTTTACATTTTTTTACAGGCAAAAGAAAGTGGGTCAAAGAAATTAGGATTTTTCTCCAAGTTGAAACAATTTTTTTCTGGGATAGACAGCATTATCCTTGAATAGTCCTGATACCCAGGCCTGTTCAGTTTCTCACTGTCATACCTTCAAATAATACAAATTTAAGTGCTCAGTGTGTATTGTCTAGGACTGAAGTCTAAGGTGTTAACGTCATATAATTATTCTCTCTCTCTCTCTCTTTTATTATTTTTTTTTTCCTTTTTTATTTTAGCATTAAACTACAGCTCTTTACAGTAATGTTTCAGGACAGAAGGAGGCCATGCAGTCCAGCCTAGTAATTCCCAGTAACACAATGTTAATATTTTCATTGCTTCAAAGTGCTTGTCCAACACTTTCTGAATGATCACAGCTGTGGTTTCTGGTGTCATCTCAGATCAGATGATCAGTTCTCCCTGTTAATTACCTCTTTGCATCCTGATGATTGTCATAGTGCCTGATCTTCTCTTGTTTGACCTTCTGTCTGGCAACAGTAAAGCTTTGAAAGTTCCATGTAACTTTGTCATATTTCTTATTTGTCTCTTTTCTCTTGAATATTTACAGTACACAGTAAAGCATGAAAAGGGGTTCTACTCCTGAACCCCTGTTTTTTATTTTTTATTTTTGATTTAAAAAACAAAAACAAAACAAACAAACAAAAATATTATCTACATATGAGTTTAAGATGTCTGGAGGTACAAAATCAGGTTCCAGATTCTGTACCTTGAGATGTACATTCATTTGCTGAGACAAGGAAATGCTTGTCTTATCTTCAGGTACAAGAAGCCACATGATACATCTCTGAGGCCAAATTTGTACTATATCTTCCATAGACTTTGAAGCAATTTTATTTTGAGTCTGGCAAGCTATTGATAGAACATTTCTTCCTAGCCAGTTTTACCCCAGCAGTTACACTTTTAATTCTTATAATACTCTAAAGTTCACATCTACATTTCACTTCTAGTTCAGTGAAATATAATAAATATGAGCAACCACACACATGTTGTGATTTGAGACCATTCAGTGAAGCACCCTATCACAGCAGCACTAAAATAATTGGGACATCAACATTTAACAAACATGGAAACTTCTCAATGAATCCTGAAGCAGTACTGGAGACAAGTACTGCTTAGCAAAACAAGTTATGGAGATGATTTTGAGGATGTGGGACATCCTTTTAGCCAATGACCTACAATGAATCACCTACTCTTTGTTCCCACAAACACTACGGAAAAGGCTGCCTGGTGGATCACTGTTTTTCACAGAGGCAAAACACCAGTGCTCTCACATCTTGCTTCTTCTCAAGGGTGTGGCTCCTAGGCTCTGTCTCTCAGATGTTCTCAGCTCTGAGCCAGGAATTTTGTTTTCTTATGGAGGCACTATATTCTCTCTGTGAGAGACAGTGGATACAAATCACAAATTTTTAAGTCCTTGAAAGTATTTACTGACTTTACTTCTTGTTCATTTTTTCCTAATCACTTAACACTTGCTATTCACTAAACATTAATAGCATAATTATTACTTAAATTTGTGTTTTGTTTCTGTATTTATTTTTAGAAGAAATACTTTGAACCATCCCCACACAAACTACCAAAATTCTTTTGTTCTAAGTTGTCTTTAATCCTTTCTTTCAAATTTTCAGTATCTTGCTATCTGTTTTCTTAATTTAAAATATAAATAATATTTGAGTCTCCCCTCTATTTCAGAAACCTTCTACTGTATTCTTCCTTATCTGCATCTACTGAGTTTTGTTGTGCAGTTCAGAAATGAACTTCAAGCAGTATTGACTTTTATTTTGGATATCTGGTAAACCTTTGGCATCAGAAAAATTAATGAAGTTAAATAATCACTGAAATATGTATTTCTCACTGTCTATTCTGAATCTTCTCCCCACTCAAGTCTTCTTCTGATTTCATATTATGATCTGAAAAGAGATCTTGTGAGCTAAAAAAGAAATACAGAATGGTTTGTTTTATATTATGTCTATATTTTGTAACTTCAAGTATTGTCTTGCTTAGCTTCATAAATGTTCCCCTATTTGTAATCTGGAAGTTACAGAGTCTCTTCCAGTTGTGATTTATTCACTGAATTTTGGTGAGATTATTTTTTTTTTTCAGCTTCAGCTCCTTTTGACTCATTAACAGTTTCTTCTTCTCTCAGTCTCTGAGACCTCTGTTGTTTGTGGATGCTGTGGAACTGTTCTGATCTTTTGGTCATGAAAGTTTCAAATATATTGTCTTTTCCTGACTGCTTTCAGCTTTGCTTCTAACATATTTCCCTGGAGCTTTCAAAGGCTGTAGTGAGCATGTTTAGATTTATTTATTTATTTATTTTTAATTTGCCAAATATGTCCAGATGGCATTTACCTCTAGATAGCAGAGGTAAGTGAACTCTGCATATGGGGCTCTCCTTCCCTCCAAGCTAACCTGCGACCCTATGAACTCCAGCAGGCCAAAATGCAGAACATATTAGCCCGAGCTTGGGAGAATTTAACTACACTCCTTTGGTCTTGTATATCAGCAGGCCTCTATCTGCATAATTATAAAATACTATATTAACAGATCCTTCCTTGTTATAGATCCATGCTCCGGAGAAGCATGGTCCTTTCTCCGCCCATCTGCTCAAGACATAAACAAGCTTGTGGTGTTACATGCCAGCAATACTGATAGGAAGCATCAAGTTAACTTGGTAAAGCGTAATGATGATTCCTATTAAAAATGTGGAGGCCCCTCCAGTCCCTCATGAAATTACCTGTTAATATTGCCCTCCATAACATATTCATGTTTCCCTTTCTTTGGAGACTTTGACTCCAATATTTTGAATATTCACAATGTGCTGATTAACTTCTAGGCAATGTCTAGTCTTTCTCCAGACCTCAGATTGCACAAGCATCTGTTACTTCTTGACAAATTATAAATTTCTTTGCTATCACTAATAAAATAGTAAATTATGACTTCCTGACTTAAGGCTGCAAGCATGTCCAGAGGTGGCTTTCCCTGGCTCGTATCACATTCAGACAACTGGAGCAATAGCAACAGTGGTTAACTATATGTCAGCTTTGAGAAGTCTGATTTGTGTCCTTCCTATAACATCTATTATATCTCTTGGATTTTTTTCAACATGATTGTTGCTACTGAACTTTTCTAACAGTGATAGGTGTTAAAAATTAGTGCTTCTATATATGTGTCCCCATTCTGTGCTCTACTGCTGTCATTTACCAGTAGGTAACTCTAAATATTAACCATTACAATGAAAATGAAACTGTCTTCTTCCATTGAATAGTAGCTGTAGATGGGGAATTGCACACTTCCTGCACAATTTTTTACTGGTTAAGAGGTTTGAGTTGGCTTAGTCTGAAGCCCCAGTGAGAGCTGTTATTCCTGCCCTTCTCAGAGAAGCCATTTTGCACTCTGATTTAGTTGAGCACTTGGTGTGCACTCACACTTTTTAAAAAAACTGTATACTTTTTACATGGTTTTAATTCCTGATCTTTTATGATGAGCTTGTTTCCACATTGTTGTATAGCATAACTTCTCAAAACCAGTTGTAAGCAGCTGAAAAGTTAGAGCTGAATAAAGTTGAGATAAAAGCTGTTACTTGTGATGTAAATAGATATGAACTGGCAATTTCATATTGCCCTTTCACTATTCTTTACTGTTTAGGACTCTGAAAGCTGAATCTGGCAGAAAATTTGCAGAGTTTACAACTAACAAGTCAGCCTTGAATTTAAACTTGGGAAATTATGGGGGTGCAAGTGACCATGGTATCGACCAGGCAGAAAACCGTGGCCTCCGCATCTCGTGAGGCATCTCCAGCCACGGTCGCCAGTGTGGCTACTCAGACGGAGGGCTTGGGGAAACACGCAGCCGTCCAGGTCCTGGGCTGCAGAGTGTGCCCCAGCCTTCTGTCGGTCTCCGACAGCAGTGGCGGGTATGCCTGTGGGAGGTGTGCCCAGGTTGAAGAACTGCTCAGCCAGGTAGCGGAGCTCCGGGAGGAGGTGAACAGGCTCAGGAGCATCAGGGAATCAGAGAGGGAAATTGACTGGTGGAGGTGCGCTCTACCCTCTCTGAGGCAGGCTCACGAGACTGCCACGGCACAGGCGTCTCCTGTTACGCAGAAGACGGAGGTTCCCTCCTCCGGCCAGGCAGCGGGAGGAGACCTAGATCAAGGTGGGGAATGGAGGCAGGTGCCTATTCGGGGTGGTAGGCGAGCCCTCTCTCTGCCCACCTCACCTTCTCATCTACCCTTAAATAATCGATATGAAGGACTAGAGCAAGACAATCTAAATGACAAAGTAGACAAACACCTGTCCCAGTTGGAGGGGGCGCCTAAGACAATGCGACCTACACGTCGCATTGCCACATCATCCTTCAAAAAAGAAAGAAGGGCTATTGTTATGGGGGGGCTCCCTTCTGAAAGGGACAGAGGGACCGATATGCCGACCGGACCCAACCCGCAGAGAAGTCTGTTGCCTCCCTGGGGCTCGGGTGAGAGACTTTGCCAAGAAAGTCAAGCGCCTGAAGACCTAAGGGATGGTACGCTAGAATCAGAGGGGCTGTGTGCCAGTGGGGTCCTTTGGTCAGATCCACAAGGTGCTGAGTGTAAGGAGACGCACCTGAAGTGCTTTTACACAAACGCACGCAGTATGAGGAATAAAATAGATGAGCTAGAAGTCCTGGCCCAGTCCCGCAACTACGACATCATCGGCATAAGCGAAACCTGGTGGGATGAGTCCTGTGACTGGGGTGTTGCGATAGATGGTTACAGGCTCTTCAGGAGGGACAGGCAGGGTAGGCGAGGTGGTGGGGTGGCGATGTATGTGAAGCAGGGGCTGGACTGTGTGGAACTTCAGGTCGGTGATGGCAAAGTTGAGAGCCTCTGGGTAAGGATCAAGGGACGAACGAATAAAGGGGATGTCGTTGTGGGAGTCTATTACAGACCCCCTGGCCAGGATGATAGCGCCGATAAATTATTCTTTACAGAACTAAGAGAGGCCTCGAGATTAACTCCCCTTGTCCTTATGGGGGACTTCAACTTGCCGGACGTTAACTGGGAGTGCCACACGGCTGACACGAGCAAGTCCAGGAGGTTCATGAAGCACCTAGATGATAACTTCTTGGTGCAGGTGCTAACGGAGCCAACTAGGAAAGGTGCCCTCCTAGACCTGTTGCTAGAAAACAGAGAGGGTCTGGTGGGAGATGTGGTGATTGGTGGCCGCCTCGGTCAGAGCGACCATGAAGTGGTTGAGTTCAAAATTTATGGTGACAGAAGGAAAAGTGCCACCAAAACCTCATCCCTAGATATGGGGAAAGCGGACTTCAGGCTGCTCAGGGAACTAGTCAGTAAGGTCCCCTGGGAAACTGCTCTTGAAGGCCTCGATGTCCACCAGTGCTGGTCACTCTTTAAGCGATGCCTCCTAGAAGCACAAGATAAGGCAATTCCAAAATATCGCAAGTCAGGGAGGCGGGGCAGGAGGCCGGCGTGGCTAACCAGGAATGTTCTAATGGAGATTAGGCGGAAACAGAGAGTGTTTCGCTACTGGAAGGAGGGCCAGGCGTCATGGAAAGAATACAGGGATGCTGTTCGTGTTTGTAGGGAGAAAGTTCGAGTGGCCAAAGCACAGCTAGAGTTGAAGCTGGCTGTGTCTGTGAGAGAAAATAAAAAGGTTTTTTTTAGATATGTAAATGGAAAAAGGAGAACTAAAGAATACATAGGGCCGCTCCTTGATAGGGAAGGTCTCCTCACAGACGATGACGTAGGCAAAGCAGAGACGCTTAACGCCTTCTTTGCCTCTGTCTTCAATGCCGATGATGGGCTTCGGGACCCAGGGTGCCCTGAGCTGGAGGACCGGGACGGTGGGGATGACAAACTCCCAACTGACCCTGAACGTGTGCGGGATTTGCTACTCCACCTGGATCCCTACAAGTCCATGGGTCCAGATGGGATTCATCCCCGGGTGCTGAAAGAGCTGGCGGATGTCATCGCGGAACCTCTATCAATTATTTTTCAACGATCCTGGGAATTTGGAGAGGTCCCGGTAGACTGGAAGCTGGCAAATGTTGTGCCGATTTTCAAGAAGGGTCAGAAAGAAGACCCTAGCAATTACAGGCCTGTCAGTCTCACGTCAGTGCCTGGTAAAATCATGGAGAAGTTGGTTCTCGGACTTATTGAGGCACACCTGGGGGACAAAGCAGTCATTGGTCCCAGCCAGCATGGGTTTGTGAAGGGTAGGTCCTGCCTAACTAACCGGATTTCCTTTTATGATAAGATCACCCGTATGGTGGACCAAGGGAAACCAGCTGATGTGATTTTTTTGGACTTCAGCAAGGCTTTTGACATGGTTTCCCATAGGATCCTACTGGACAAAATGTCCACCATACAGCTAAATAAAAACATCATACGATGGGTGAGCAATTGGCTAACAGGCAGGGCCCAAAGGGTTATGGTAAATGGGGCTGTGTCAGGCTGGCGGGCGGTCACCAGTGGGGTCCCTCAAGGCTCCATTTTAGGGCCGGTACTTTTCAATATTTTTATAAACGATCTGGATGTAGGAATAGAGGGTATTTTGAGCAAGTTTGCTGATGACACCAAACTTGGAGGAGTTGTGGACTCAAATGAGGGTGTAAAGGCCTTGCAGAGGGATCTGGACAGGTTGGAGAGCTGGGCGATCACCAACCGCATGAAGTTCAATAAGAGCAAGTGCCGGGTCCTGCACCTGGGACGGGGAAACCCTGGCTGCATGTACAGACTGGGCGATGAGACGCTGGAGAGCAGCCTAGAAGAGAGGGATCTGGGAGTCGTGATAGACAGCAAGTTGAATATGAGCCAGCAGTGTGCCCTGGCAGCCAGGAGGGCCAATCGTATCCTGGGGTGCATCAAGCACGGCATCGCTAGTAGGTCAAGGGAGGTGATTGTCCTGCTCTACTCTGCGCTGGTGCGGCCTCACCTCGAGTACTGTGTGCAGTTCTGGGCACCACAGTATAAAAAGGACATGAAACTGTTGGAGAGTGTCCAGAGGAGGGCTACGAAGATGGTGAAAGGCCTGGAGGGGAAGACGTACGAGGAACGGCTGAGGTCACTGGGCCTGTTCAGCCTGGAGAAGAGGAGGCTGAGGGGGGACCTCATCACAGTCTACAACTTCCTCGCAAGGGGTTGTCAAAAGGCAGGAGACCTTTTCTCCATTAACACCAGTGACAGGACCCGCGGGAACGGGGTTAAGCTGAGGCAGGGGAAATTTAGGCTTGACGTCAGGAGGGGGTTCTTCACAGAGAGGGTGGTTGCACACTGGAACAGGCTCCCCAGGGAAGTGGTCACTGCACCGAGCCTGTCTGAATTTAAGAAGAGATTGCACTGTGCACTTAGGCACATGGTCTGAACTTTTGGGTAGACCTGTGCGGTGTCAAGAGTTGGACTTGATGATCCTTAAGGGTCCCTTCCAACTCAGGATATTCTATGATTCTATGATTCTATGATTCTAAGTGCATGACTGTGAGTGAGATGAAATGATTTAGCTTAATGACAGCACAGGCAGTGATTTGAAAGAATTTAAGACACAGATTTGTAACCACTAAAACATAAAGTATCATATGCTTCACCAATGGATTAATAAACTAAACTAAGACTTAGAAAGTTCTATACAAAGTACTAGCAATATTCATACAGATATTCTCTGTTATAAATATTATTTGAATGATAAACTGAAACCACCAGTGAAAGATTAAAATCAGACCTGTACAGTTTAAACCTACTCTTAAAATATAACATCCTGTTGCTAGATGGTTTACAGACAAATTATTGGACTCAATAGAGGGGAAATTCTTTTGCCTGTGTTATACAGGAGGTCAGGTTTGATGATCGAATGGTCCCTTCTGGCCTTAAAAGCTATGAATCTACTTCTTTTCTGCAAAGTACACATAAAAGGTCAAATTTCCAAGGCTGGAATATTTCACTGAAGGACCAGAAGCTCTATAGATGTCTTTAAAATAATGGAAGTGGTAAAAAAATGCATAAAATAAAGACAAGGGAAACAATAAAAAATAAAATAAAATAAATAAAATAAAATAAAATAAAATAAAATAAAATAAAATAAAATAAAATAAAATAAATACAATAATAAAATAAAATAAAATAAAATAAAATAAAATAAAATAAAATAAAATAAAATAAAATAAAATAAAATAAAATAAAATAAAGTAAGGATTTTTTAATCTTTCACACTGCAAATAGGAATGGAATGTTAAATACCCAGGTATACCATGTGCTTCCACGAGTACTTGGCAGTGCTTAAAAACAACTCCAGCACAGAGCTCAATCTAGTCTATTTTGCAATGGATGCTTATGCATAATTTCTCACCTAACAAGAACTTGAAATTCTCTACTCAGATGAAAAAAATATTTCCTGAACTGAATGTGTACTTCACCTCCCCATATAAACAAACAAACATAATTAAGGAGTTGCAGGATCAAAATAGTTACTAACAACTTAACAACATTACCACAGTCCTCATATTAGCATCTACCCGCCCATGGACTTGTGAAAGTGAAAAATCTATGTTACCACATTTTCATTTTTGGAGTTTATGCTGTAATTTTAGTGGGGATTTCAGACCTTTGGAATTCTCCTTCAGGGTCCATACTACATGTTTTTGAGGCACCTTTTAAGCATTTTAGATCTCATGCTTAAACTGTGTCTTATTTATAGAGACATTATACACTAAAAATTATATTCTACTATTTTAACTCTGAAGAGTTATTTGGTGACACAATGAAAAAAAATCCACTCAACTGCAAAGTACAAGGCTATACCCTCTTAGCAATCAGTACATAATTTAGGTTCCTCCAAATATTTACATTACTCATAGATGACTTATCAAATACAAATAGTAATGAACATTCCTTCTCCTCCATCTTGATGAGCTCAGCTTCTTTGCAACATTGACTCCCTTATGATGAGGCATTTCTAATCAGTACACATGCTGCAGATTCATTCCCTACATCTATACATCATTATTCTGTGCCCCATTAACCTCTACCAACTTACTTGAGGTATTCTGTCAAATAATTCTAGCAAGAGTTTAATTTTTAATCCATACAGATATTTTCTGACAAACTATTTGTGCTTGAAGAGAAGACAAAAGTAGCAAAACATGATAAGTGGAAGAAAAAATGCTGAGCTGGAGAGCACAGTGAGATGTTTTATTTAAATGACAATCTGTCATAACCTTAACCAAAGCTCTTAACCAAAGACCCAGGAGCACTCAAATTTTACAGCCTATATTTTAGAACACTGTATTCATTACTGAAATTCAGATAGAGATGGAAAAAGAATATGACAGACTTGTGAGCATACATCAAGATGAAACAAGATAGGAAGATAATAAGGAATCTTCATACCAGTGTAGGAAATACAGATGTAGGAGCAGTTGGTTAAGTAAAGTTTAGTGGAGATACAAGAATTATGAGCCAGTGTCACTTAAATTAATAATTTCATTCCAAAATCTAGAAATCAGGATTTTTTTGTGAACTGCTTGTACTCAGAAAGCAGTCAGAAACAATGTTGTAGAACTTTCCCCCCCCCCCTCCCCCCCCCCCCCCCCCCCAAGGTACCTGACTTATATATATTTAGGCTTGCTTTATGCAAAATTTTGAAAATAAGAATTAACTCTTATACTGTTTAAATAGATTTCTTATTTCTATAACATTATAAAATTTCTTATCTGCTCTCTCCATGTAAAAATGTAAGGCATGTTTTACACAACTTCCCTTCCCTTTTCCCCTACTCTTACAACTCCCCCTACTTAAGAAACAGAAATTTCTGACAGAAAGCCCTCACTGGCAATCACCATCTGTCTTTGTGTTCACTAGTAGGTGCTAATTGGCATGAGTGAAAGGAGGTGGAAATAAACACATAGCCCAATATAGCCAGTCTTGTTTGACTGAAAAAGAAAATTTCTTTGAACTTTATTGGATCTCCGACAAAATGAGATTTTCAGGGCAACAAATGCTTAGATTTTTACCAGTGTTACAACCACATTACGTCTTAGGAATATGGAAAAACATACAGGCCTGATTCTGTGATCGGTTTTCTAGCAAAAGAAAAAGAATCTCAGCACTGGTACGTTTTTAGACATTAATACAGCTTTTGTTTTAACACTTGCCACCCCAAAGGAACAGTTTTGGTGCTTGAAGCCTAGAAGAATTGTTTTAGAGAGTAGAGGATTTGTTGTACCATACCTTAGTCATACTCCAGCTCGGTTGCAAATTTCTTTCCCCACATCTGCAATTACTGCCACTGGATTCAATGGGTTAACTCAGGACAGGGAACAACTGTCAATTGCAGCATCTGGTGTCACTTTTGACTTTTATATATTTTTTGTTTTTCTCAAAAATGTGAAAACATAAGATGGTTTGAAGGACAGCAACTTTCAACTGTAATTTTCAAGTGGGTAAAGCATATATATTACTTATTTGCATTTCTGCAACTGTTTTTTTTTTTTTTTTTTTTTTTTTCTTAAATAAGTCAAATAGATTTTAGAACATTGTATTTTTGCCTGCTTTGAAAATTAATGCGAACCTTTTCAGGAATGTGTTCTACAAAGTACATTTTCAAATACTCCAAACAAGTCTCTTCATAAAAATTATGTTTGTGCTGCAGAACCATGGTATGATATTTTGAAACTGTTAGATAACAGAACTTTATTGAACTAATATTTAATAATACTGATCATTAAAAATATTTTAGAACTTAACAAAAAAATAAAAAAAAAGACTCACTATGAGTGGAGATTGTGATTTTTAAGCTATCCTTGTTGAACTTTGTCATTGTTCATCAGGGAATTGGGATTTCAGATTGGATGTCTGTATGTGAACAAGTAAAGAAATAAGTTAGACAATACTCGGCTGCAGTTTCTGTTTGCAAATGTTACTGTTCCTCTACTCCTGCTAAATCCATTCCAGACTTCCTGCCTTATTTTTCTTCATGCAAGTTCAAGCTATGAAACAAATAGAGGTAAACTCAGACTTCATGACATTTTCCTTCTTTCCATTCTTTTACAAATCTCAGTTATTGCAAGGGCAGTATATGTAAACTCAAAATCAAAAATTTACTTTCTTAAATACTGAGCAAAATATTTTCTCTCATCTACTAGTACAAGTATCCTTGACTATGGTTATCATACTGATACACACACTCATTAATAAGTTGTTTGGTCCTCATTTATGATCTAACATTAGTGTATAAATATTTCACTTCATTCTTTTAACAGAGATATTAAATGAGGCAAAACAAAAGAGGAAAAAAGCTACATGCCACATTCAGCATACAGCATAAAGCGTTCAGAATGTTGATGTAATGCTTTTCTACTGAAACATTTTTCATGTAGAAAATAATCTAACTGATGCTGAACAGGGACACTGGGAAACCTTCCACAGAGAATGGTTATACACTAGTTTGATGGGACTTATAGCAAATTGCAATTTTCACATAAGGTTTTTATTTCTAGATTTTGAGGAGCTTTTAGAGAAATTCCTGAAGAGTATTACAGCTGCTTGAGAAAGTAAATAAAATAATAACAATAACAATAACAATAATAATAAAATATATTAAAAAATAATAAAACCCAATGTATTTACAAGGGGAAAAAGTCTTCTGGCTTTCAACTGCCACAACACTGGTAGCTTTGTGATTAATATTCAGTATGCATAGTCCTAAAAATAAATCAATGCACAGTTTGAATGCTGTCTGTTCGGATACACATAGCTGTATGTTTTTATGTTTTCAGGTCCTGATAGAGAGACTTGTGTTCTGATTTTACAATTGTAATGAGATCCATAATTTTAAAGTCATTTGGATTAATGTCAGTAAATCTAGTTAAGATCTATATTCTTTAAAAAAAAAAAAAAAAGGAAAAAAAAAAGTTTTTTCTTGAGTAGAGATGTCCCTTAAGTGTGTAATATATATATATGTATATATATATATTTTTTTTTTCTGTTTTCCATCTGACTTACAGTCTATTCTTATATGTTGCTGGTAGCAACCTTAAACTCAAAGAATGGCTTTGTAGTCCACAATCCGTTTGGAAGTTAAGCTCTTCAGAAGGATGATTGGCTGTTATATAAATCAGATTTTACATAAAACAGTCTTATTAAAAGAACCATTATAGCTGCACTCTGTATGCTATCCATTAGGTGCCAAACAGCTTTTTCCAGCCACACATGAGGAAGTACCAGCCTGTCCTCACTGCCTCTACAACTGTTTCTAAGGGATCTCATAGTTATGATGCATAATCCTTGCCAAGTGCACCCAAGAAAGTAGCTATAGCAATGAAAGAATATGTCAGATTATTCAAAACCGACTCTCATCGCAAACATCAGGAATCTCACTGGAATAATGGTCACCGTTAGCCATACCAGAACCCTAGCTGAATTCCTCTGTGGTAATTAAGGAAAAAACAATAAGATAGAAGTAGGCTTAAATATTTATTTATATCTCATGGGCATTATCATAGGGATTTAACATTCTGGAAAATGCCTGGAGAACAGAAGGCCTGAAACTGAAATCTATGCATACATGTCTGCCTCCAGCTTGGTAAGTAGTGATATATCTTAGAAGAAAGTAAGCATATGCTATATCAAACCCTGTTACAGCTCTCTGATGAGAATTTCATTAACTAAAGAGTCATTAACTCACGTAGTCTGACCTGCATAATTCAGGATATATATAATTCAAATGTAGTTAAATATAAAATTAATTAATTAATTAATTAATAAATAAACTCTATATGGAAGCTAATAAAATCATGTAATGAAAAATACTTACAATGTATTCCATTTTTATTTTGAAGACTTAAATTTGGGGAGTCCAAAATGTCTTCCTAATCTATAACACAACTGTGTAATGAAAGGAAAGGAGCCTTACTTATAGCTAAATTTGTCTGTCAAATGTATTGTCATGGATTGTCATGCCTTTCACAATATTAAAGTATCTTTGATATTTTTGTTCTCATTATGCCGAGGCTTAATAATAGCACTGGAAATCCTGTTGATAAACACCCAGAATTTATGCAAATCTGCCCCATTGTCCTATTTTCTTTGAACAACCTGGTCTAGTGAAGAGTGTCACTACCTATTTCCGGGGGGATTGGAATTAGATCATAGAATATACGGGTTGGAAGGGACTCACCATCAAGCCCAACTCCAGGAAATTATGATCTTTAACGTCCTTTCCAATCCATACCATTCTGTGATTCTGTGATTCTATGATTTTCACTCGTTGCCTACGATGATGTTACAGAAATACATAATCTTTACCAACATGTTAACTTTGGAAGTATCAGAGCAAACATTGGAATTCTACTTCATATCATTAATGGCACTTGACTTAGCATGAAGAACTGGAAGTATTATGCACTCAATGGGTCTCCTCAGGATGCATGTTTTTTTTAGCATAAGATGTGTGTAATCACCAAATACAATTTCAAGCTCTCTTTATTTGGATTTTTTTTTTTTAATTATGTCTTTAATTAGACTGAATATCACCTGTGTCCAGGAATAGCCTCAGGGAAATAAATGGGACTACTTGTGAACTAAGGATCTTATTTAGGGCAGTGTGAGGTGACAGCTTGATACTTACTTTTCCAGTTTTAGCTGGCAACATATTTTTGGACTATTTTTTGGAAAGTTTAAAATTTTCTCTCTGTCATCTCTCAAAGATTGCACAGTCTTTTTTAAGACTAATCAACAGACCTAAATTTTACCTAGGAAAGTAAACTCATGGTCAAGTAAAATCACAACTACAACTGAAACTGCAAAGATCTTTCTTGTCAACAATTAATTCAATTTTCCTCTGTTCTCTGAGATGTCTCTTTCTTGATCTCAACACAATGAGGTTATTTCAATGCATTTAAGCTGTAATAGAATGCACTGTACAGCAAAAACAATTTTAATCTTTTGGATGTAAGTAACATGGAAAGGGCCATCAATTCTGACTGTTTTTTTTGCTCCCCATTTATATGATAATATAGATTTCAAGTGTTTATTTATTTATTTATTGTTATTCTGGCTGGTAGCTCTCATCAAATAAAGAGTCAGGAATATAACTCTGTGAAAAGTTACTCCAAATTTCCCATTACTTTTCCTGAGTCTTCCTCTAAATTATCTGGTTCCCACTACTGTAAATGAAAAGCTTCTAAACCTGACAAGTATGCTTCACTGTAATAATTGTTTTATTTTACAAAGTAGATAAGTCATTCACAGAAAATAAAAAAGATCATGATCTTACATAGTCACATTCTTTCATTTTCTAAAAAGTACTTAGTCCTGTGTAAACTGGAGATGTTATTCAATCATTATATCAAAAACTTTCTCTAACTCAGAAGGACGAGAGTCACATCATTGTATCCTCAAGAGGCATCAATGTGATTCCAACTCTGTCCTATTCTTTCTTTAAAAGTTCTGTTCTTAGTTCATTACCTGAAATAAAAATTGGGCTGTCCTGAATGCTCAAGGTGTCCACCCATACATTGAATGCAATTTATATAATTCTAAATAATTAGGAAGGAAGGAGGGAAGGAGGGAAGGAGGGAAGGAGGGAAGGAAGGAAGGAAGGAAGGAAGGAAGGAAGGAAGGAAGGAAGGAAGGAAGGAAGGAAGGAAGGAAGGAAGGAAGGAAGGAAGGAGGGAAGGAGGGAAGGAAGGAAGGAAGGAAGGAAGGAAGGAAGGAAGGAAGGAAGGAAGGAAGGAAGGAAGGAAGGAAGGAAGGAAGGAAGGAAGGAAGGAAGGAAGGAAGGAAGGAAGGAAGGAAGGAAGGAAGGAAGAAATCTTATTTCTGAAAGTCTAACAATTGTCACTATAGAGGTTTTATTCAGTGTACACATCCTATTACTTATTACTTAAATCTACTATAATGTTCACTATGCTAACTCTGCACAAAATTTTAGCTGTTTTTTTCTTTTATTTCTGAGCAATCAGCTATAATTATGCATAAAAAATATGCTACTATGTTAGGCTGCAGCTTTTAAATCAAGAAATCCTTATTTACTAAGATGGGGAGAAAGACCTTGTCAAATCAAGTCTCCACTGCCTCTAATTGCCCAGTAGTTACCAGCAGCAAATACACTTTCTTCATTCTGTTTCCCTCTCTTGAATGTATATCAGTTCTGCAAAGTTTCTTGGAGAGGTGGTTGAGAAAGCAAGTGTATATTTCAGAGGAAACATCCTCTCTATTGGCAAGTACTTCATGGTACAACCCTTCTTCTATTTTGTTGATTAAATGGCCACCACAAGCCAAGAGAAGGAAAGAAGCAAGACAATTATCATAGTCTTTAATGTTATATAAAAAGTGAAACATTCAAAGTGATATTGAATGATGTTGATGAAGCAGAACTCAGGAAATGAAAATGTTATGTCATTGAATAAACAACTTGGTGTCTTTTATGTAAAAGAACAAGGATCAAATATTTCATATAGCTCTATAAACATTTAAAAAACCTATTCCAGTAGTCTAGTAAAATATTGGACTAGAGTTTCACATAAATGTCAAGAGTTAACACATGTAGACCAAAAATCTGGAGTGCAAAAAGATACAAATGAAACATAGCATTCTGTTTTCGGGGTCTTGACCATAAATGTTGAGAAATCCTTACTGACCATGTAGAAAACTTTTGCCTGCTTAGAAACTCACATTTTCAACATTCTAAATATGGGAGATATCAGAAATAAGAGTTGTACATTTGTTGTACATTTTTTACTGTAGTCAGTGATAGTCTATAACTAAAAAAAATCTATTTTTGAACTTGATTCATAATTTGTTTTTCAGTCTTGGACTTTCATCATTAACTTCATGTTTTCTTGTAATGTAGAAGGACATCTGCTTTGGCATGGTATAAGGAGAGAAAATGTACAGGACTATTATTGCACCAAGTTTGTCACATATCTGGCTGCACATTGCATACTGTGTGAAAAAGAGACCTCAACTTTGCCAAGTAAAGCTCTTGCTAGCTGAAGCTCCACAAGGCACTGTGATATCTCCACATTAAAGGATCTCTCAAAAGCACTTGCTTTAAATTATTCAGGCCTCTGCAAACCCTACATAGCCAGCCACTAGGTCTAGCAGGCTGAATGACTTCTCTTAGAAAAGTGACAAGTGCAAGATAATTTGGAGAAATTGGTCCACAAGTAGTTGATTAGTGTGTTTACATTAAAGATTTTCTAGTTCCCATCCTGCTGTTGCTTGTAAAAAGAGTATTTAAGAATAAAGATTTTCACAGAATCACAGAATTCTACGATTGGGTTGGAAAGGACCTCAAGAGATTATTGGGTCCAACCCCCCTACCAAGGCAGGTTCCCGAGAACAGGTTGTCCAGGTAGGTGTTCAGACGAGCCTTAAATATCTCCAGAGAAGGAGACTCCACCACCTCCCTGTTCCAACCTGTTCCAGTGCTTCGTCAACTTTACCGTGAAGAAGTTGATTCATATGTTGGTGCGGAATTTCCTGTGATTCATTTTTTGGCCATTGCTCCTTGTCCTGTCCCCACAAACCACTGAAAAGAGGTTGGCCAAATCCTTCTGTCTCCTACACTTAAGATATCTGTAAACATTAATAAGATTCTCAAATATTTTGATATATCTTTAGACAATATTACAAATATAATGTTACTTCGAACACATTTTTATGTGGTTGTAATGTGGTCTTTAAATGCACCTAGAACATTGGTTTATATATGCAACCATGATAAAGCAAGTTTCACAACTGTGGAGAAAAAATAGGTGGTGAAAAATTCTGTTGTTGCTGTTGTTTGTTTGTTTGTTTTAATATAAATAAGACATTTGAAACTTGTAAAATTTCATCATCATATGCCTAGAATTTGAAGAGATTATTCTGTGATTGGTCAGTATTCTCTCTCCTCATTGTTTAAGTTATTTCTAATTACTATCAATGCGTAAGCAAATGCATCAAGCATTTGAACATTTGAATAGATAATTTACAAAATCAGAACCTTTTGAACAAAATCATTAATTTATGCTGATCGCTAATTTCTTGCCTATCTACATAAAGAAAATCAGAATTAATATTCAATGGGATTTGCAAATTGAAAACTTGTGTATAGCCTAAACATAAATGATTACATAAGAAAAGATTCATGTAAGCAATGTTGAAAAATATCTGCAATGTTAAAGAAATTATTGATTTTTCTCATCTGATTTACCATCTGGTTTATAATTTTTCATACAATACATATACACTTCAGTCTTCAATGTCAAATGCTGAAGATCAAGTGAGAATTGAATAGTTATATAGAAAAAAAAAAAAAGAAAACAAAAAAAAGAAAACGTTAAGAGAATCATTAAGAAAAAATAAAGTACATGGTGATATAATTTATTCCAAACGTGAATAACTAACAGCTAAAAAGTGAGAGTTTCCAATTTTGGAAAGTGAATTCTGTTGCAAACCAAAAACACTGTCAGCAGTAGAAAGTTATATTAATGTACTTAATACTCTAAAATTTAGCTGTTCCTCATTTTCTCTATTTATCAGGAAATATTTTCTATTTTTATATAAATTAATATAAGAAAACCATTTTAGTTCTGTGCTGTATTTAACTTATTATTATAGTTATTCTGTTGTACCTACAGGATTTTAAACCTTGTTGCACCTCTGTACAAAGGATCTGAAGGTTGAAGGACTGAAGGTTGGTCTCAGAAATGCATCCTTCTTGCTATATAACAGATAAGGACCAGCATAGTTTGGTTTCTCGAGGCATTTGTGTGTTAAAATAAATAAATAAATAAATATAAAATAAGAAAATGTAACTTCTATTTATATTCTAGTATCTGGGATCTAAAGTGCTACTCCACATGGGTGTGGCTTTTTTTTTTTTTTTTTTTTTTTTTTTTTTAACAGTTGAAAACAGAGAAAAGAAGGAAGGAAAGATAAAAAAAAGAATACATAAGAATTTGCATAGGAAGCCACTGGAGCAGATCCACAGATCACTGTCTTGTTAGACTGTGCCACAAACAATTCATCACTTCATTCCAGTTCAAACTTCATTGGTTTCATACCACTATAAAAGAAGACAATGTAAAAGAAAAAGTCTTAGATCAACAGTACTGACAGATGTAGCTGTATAGAGATTTCTCCTGTAACATTTCCTTTCAGATGAAAATCCACATTCCTTCTTACTGAATATCATATTATTTTTACAACTTCTAGGAAAAATAATACATTGTACTTTTACAGTTCACTTATAGAGCTACTATGCTTTTTATGTTTTTTTTTTTTTTTTTTTTTTTTTTTTTTTGTAGTATGAGTGTCATCTTTACTTGGTAATTAATAACATCTGACTCCCTTACATGACAAATAATGTTTCTTACATCCAAGTTGTCCCATTGCCAGAAGTTTTGTATAGGACTCCTAGGGAAAACTTTTTATGTTTGTGTGACTTTCTAAAGGGTTTCAGACTTCTGGGAAAACAGATTTCAAGTCTTGAATCTGAAATAACAACAGGTTATTTCAAATTCAGTTTGTTTCTGTTGTAGTTGCTTAAGTAGCGAATGTATGAATAGGAAGAATAAGCCTTACAGTGCAATGTGTAAAACATTTTGAAATTAAACCTATTAATTTATAGTAAGGTGATTGTCTATCTAAAGGGTGTTTCTATTCTAGACTTTCTATATGTAGGCCCCATAAATATTCAAAGAAATATCTTTGCTGCATACCTTTGACATTATTTATTTTTATTTTTATTTTTATTTTTTTTTGTATTGGGAACCTGATATGCAAAGAAATGAAGTAATGTGAACAAATACCACAAAAGCAAAGCCAGGAGTTGACTGGATCTTCTGATTTTTAATTCTTAGCCCTTTAGAAAATAAATTATATGCATCTTTCATTCGACATTCCTGCGGTTGTTGTTTTAGCTCTCAATAAAACAGTCATGTGGTTTAGAAAGCATCAAGAAGCTGCATATTCATCTCAGCAATTGTTTTGAAAGGCAGCAGGTGGATAGTTGTGTTTCAAGAAAAATATATTTTTCCTGGATGTTGAAACTAAATTTTATATGAAAAATGAAATAAGAAAAAAAGAGTTGTATGATTCATGATTCTATCCTGTGGCTGCCAATAGAAAAAAAAATAGGATCATAATTAGGAATCACAATTTTTGATTACAGATGCCATATATATCACTTGTATTTTAGGGATAGTGAGGGCATTTTTGATAAACCTGAATAATGCATGTTGATCTTAGCTCAGATAACATTAGCAGTTTAAGTATGTATGGACATTTAAATGATGCTACAGAGCATAGACATCTAAACTTCTTTTACAGTTAGTAGAGATGTACCTTCAATGTAGTCTAAGAAAGGATTTTGAGACTGCAGTTGACTAATTAGCTGTTGACTAATATTCAGGTGAAAAAAACCCTGCACTTAGTATTTGTGCATGGACCGTTTAAGACACATGACCAAGGTATTAAACACATCCCAAGAACTCCAGAAGGAAGAGGAAGCCACAAGAGACAGATGTCTTGTCACTGGGTGGAGGAAGGGGTGACAATGAAAAGGATAAATTAAGAGATTGGAGACATATTTTGTTTTCCATGCATCACATTTATGAAGTAGCTATTTTAAAAAGAAGTACATCCCCAGAGAAAAGACTGCAAAGCAGTTACAGTTATCCTTTAGGAATTATGTTATTATTCTGTTTATCTGTCTGTTTTAAGTGCATTCTATTTCCCATGTGAAAAGTTTGTTAAACAAGGTTTGTCAAACTTCTCCCCCGCACCTCCATTGAGGCTAAATAAAAATTAAATAAAAAATAAAATAAAATAAATTATACAAGCACTAGAAGTGCTTGCATAACTTAAGATGGTGGATAGAGACAGTGTTTTTATACCGGCCTCTATAAAATTTGAAACTAGCTCTTGTTGCTGCCTGTCAAACTTTGGCAAAAGGAAAAAGTGTACCAGTATCTCAGCATCTTCACACCAAAGATTCAAAATCATAAGCCTCAGGCAGTTCTCCAAAGCAGAAAGTATCTTTACAAATATATATATATATAAAATTCATGTTTATTTAGATGTAGAAATTATTCATATAAAGAAACTTCACAGAAAGGGAAGAAAGTGGTGGGGGAGATCTAAAGGATAATTGTTAACTATTCCAAAGACTTCACATTTTTTACATTTATTATGTTTTTATTATAAGGGAATTTAATCCAAAATATACAGTGAGGGCTAGAATCACATTTCACTATCTGGTGTTAATAAAAATATTATCATTAAAAGAAGGAACACAGACCAAAATGTTATATGTTATTTGTAAGTTGAAAAGATTTAAGAAATTTTGATTTGAAAAAGAGTTGCACTTGGGGGATATTTTGATCAATGCAGCATCACAAGTGCTGCTACAAGCTTTTGCAGTAGACTAAAGATCAGGAAATTTAAATGAGCTTTTTGCTACCAAGGGGTCAATTAAATGTGGATGGTTTTGGAAACCCCACAGGGATGAAGGGCAGCCTGAGTTGACAAGATCCAAATTAAAAACAGTTCTCAAAACTCCTGCTGATCATTATTTTTTATTCTTCCTAAATGTTTTCTGTTCTCTATGTTCAAACTAACACAGAGAAAAACTATAAATCTATGAAGAATATAGTTCCAAAATTAATATACTTTAATGAATAATGCTTCTAATTCAAATTCACAGCTTGCCAAGTACCAAACAATTTAATAATTTGTTCCAGGCCAAATCCAGTCCAGAACATTAACAACATTAAAAACTACAGCAGTCTAATTTATGATTTTATTGTCAAGTGGTCAGTATAAAATATTTGGTCTGGGTCCTATTTACAGGTAGGTTTAATCCATGTGGTATCTGTTGGGAGCTTCAGGAAAAAAAAATATATATATATATATATATATATATATATTTGATTGATTTGATTGTATAAAATGAAGTTGCTTTTTATGAACAAGACTGGTAATTTGTTTTTCCCCTCAGTGTACACTGTCACTTTTTGTGTGGTGTCACTTCTAGAGTTAAATGTCCCTAAATCTGTCAAAGAGACTGCTTTACATACTTCTTGGCTTCTCCTGTGACTGTGGAGGCAAATTTGAAATGGTCTGTAAACACCAACCAACCTTTCCATAGCTACATTCATTGGTACCTTTCTATTATAATATGTCAGTTTCCATTTTCCTTTTAGCTCCTTTGAAACCCTCTCATGCAGTTTCCCCTTCATTTTTCTCATATCTTATCCTAAAAACAGTTACCTGACATGACATTTCTCAATTTCACTATTCATCTCTCTTGACCTCTTTGCACTGGTTCCATGTAGAAATGCGCTTTGCAAACATTCTTTGGTGCCAAGGCTCTCTAGTTCTTTTGCCCACCCCCCCCAAAAAAAAAAAAAAAAAATAATTTATGGTGTATTCTATTTTATTTCTTGTTTATTTTAAGACAGACTGCTCTCTTCATAAGCACTAATTTATTATAAAAATGACTGAGAAAGGTGATACTGGTGAATAACTGCCAAGTGAAAGTCTGAAATGAATAAAATGAATAGATGCAGAAAATATATTTGGTTATTATATTTCTAAGATAACATTTTGTTTTGTTTTGTCTTTAGGTTGAAGTTGTGGATCATCTACAGAAATTATAAGAGAATAACATAAGGTACTGTGAGCATTAAAATCTTGAGCAAAATGTTCAAAGTCTTTATCCATAGACAAATTTCTGAGAATATCTCTGGAAAGAGCTAATGTAATGACAGATTAAGCTTTTCCCAAAAGTTAAGTGTCAGTAAAGACGTGTGTGTATGATTTTATTTTTAGGGGGATCATTTAAACACAATTTAAAAACAGGATATTAGCTGTGGAAAATTACTGGCCCTTGAACTGAAATACATAAAAAATGACCCTCAGTACAAAATCATTCCTCCCATCTCACAGCTATTCAAATAGTGAAGTCAATTGGTCATTTGTTGGGTGCTCAGCCCACAGAGAAATAAGCTCCCAGCTTATGGCTGATCAAGATTTATGTATTTATAAATATATACTTTTAGTTGGCAGGCTTTCTTGATCAAGCCTTTTTTAGAAGAAAATGGCACATTTCCATAAAACTGACAAATAATAGTAATCTTTCTCAGACAGGCTTCCATTCCGCTGAGGGTTTTAGTCTGATCTAACATGGGAACTGAGTACCAGATCTGCTGAGGTCCTCAGAATAGTGTTATGTGAATAACTGTATTTCAGTACTTTAAAAGTGAAAATGAAGTTTCAGGTTGAAGACAATATGAAATTATTTTTCTCTTTAAAAATTATTTATATGTTTGATGAAAAATTATATTTATATTAAACTTCAGAAAGGAGGTTCAAGTAAGTCTATCTGTACATCTATGTCAGATAGCCTTCTAGCTTGGGGTAGACATGCAGAAATACATCTCAATATTATATATGGTTTAACTATTTATTTATATTAAAAACAAATAAAAATTGATTCCTGGGTTTAAATCACATTTCAATTTAGTTTAAAGTTGGATGTTTCACATCTTGACTTCTAATCATTGGCCTAGTGAATCAACCCCAAGTTACCTGTGCACACTTTATCAGTTCTGTGAGCTTAATCACTTTGCTATTTCCATGAAAAGTAGTTGCCTCTGGAATTATTCAATTAATGGGATAGTTTTCTCAAGAAGACCCAGGGAACTACAGGCTAGTCAGTCTCACCTCTGTACCTGGCAAGATCGTGGAGCAGATCTGCCTGGAAACTATGCTGTCCTGCACAACAATTTTATCTATAAATTGGAGAGATATGGATTTGACAGACCTATCACTAGGAGGACAAGGCATTGGCTGGATGATCATACTCAAAGAGTTACAGTCAATGGCTTGATGTTCAAGTGGAGACTAGTGATTCTCAGGGGTTAGTGTTGGGACTGGGGCTGTTTAACATCTTTATTAGTGACACGGACAGTGAGATTGAGTACGCCCTCAGCAAGTCTGCAGATGACACCAAGCTGTATGGTGCAGTCAACATGCTGGAGGAAAGGAATGACATCCAGAAGAACCTTGACAGGCTTGAGATGTGGGCCTATGTAAACCTCATGATGTTTAACAAAGACGTGCAAGGTCTTGCACTTAGGTCAGGCCAATCCCATGAACAGGTACAGGCTGTATTGAGAATGGGTTGAGAGCAGACCTGAGGAGAAGGTCTTGGGACTGTGAGTCTTGAAAGCATGAGCCAGAAATGTGCGTTTGCAGCCCAGAAAGCCAACCGTATCCTGGATTGCACCAGAACAAATGTGACCAGCAGGTTGAGGGAGGTGATTGTTCCCCTTTACCTTGCTCTTGTGAGACCCCATCTGGAGTGCTGTCCCCCAGCACTGGAGCCCTCAGCACAAGAATCACAGAATGGCCAAGGTTGGAAGGAACCTCTGAAGATCATCGAGTCCAACCCCCCTGCCAAGTAGGCGTACCTAGAGCATGTTGTGCAGGATGGTATACAGGTGGGTTTTGAATATATCCAGAGAAGGTGACTCCAAAACCTTTGTGGGCAACCTGTTCCAGTGTTCTGTCACCCTTACAGTAAAGAAATGTCCCTTCATATTCAGATGGAACCTCCTGTGCTTCTGTTTGTTCCCATTGCCTCTTGTCCTGTCACTGAGCACAACCGAAAAGAGAGTGACTCCATCCTCTCATTGCCATCCCCTGAGATATTTATACACATTGATGGGGTCTCCCCTCAGTCTTCTTTTTTCCAGGCTAAACAGGCCCAGTTCTCTCTGCCTGTCCTCATATGACAGGTTCTCCAGTCCTCTGATCACCTATGTAGTCCTGCTCTGGACTCACTCCAGCAGTTCTATGTCCCTCTTGTACTGGAGAGCCCAGAACTGCACACTATACTTCAGGTGTGGCCTCATCAGGGCTAACTAGAGGGGGAGGATCACCTTCCTTGACCTGCTGGCAACACTCTTCCAAGTGCACCCCAGGGTACCGTTGACCCTCTTGGCCACAAGGGCACATTGTTGACTCATGGTCAGGCTGCTGTCCACCAGGACTCTCAGGTCCCTCTCTGTAGAGCTGCTCTCCAGCAGGTGAGCTCCCAGCCTGTACTGGTGCTTGGGGTTATTGCTCCCTAGGTGCAGAACCCTGCACTTGCCCTTGTTGAACTTCATGAGATTACTTTCAGCCCAACCCTCTAGCCTGTTGAGGTCCAGAATGACATGTACCTGTTGGAGTGAGTTCAGAGGAGGGCCACAAGGATGATCAAGGGGCTGGAGCACTTCTTCTATGAAGACAGGGTGAGAGAGTTCAGAGAATCACAGAATCATGTAATAGATTGGCTTGAAAGGGGCCTTAAAGATCATCTAATTCCATCCCCCTTGCCAGGGGGGTTGCTTTGGATGGCATCCCTTCCTTCTGTTGTAACAGCTACACCAATCAGCTTGGTGTTGTCTGACAACCAGTCCCTTGACAGACCTCTGGGAGACACCACTCATCAGTGGCCTTCACCTTGATTTTGAGCTGTAACTCGTGCTGTGGCCATCCAACCAATTCTTTATCCTCTGTATGTATTGGAGAATTTAACCTAGAAAATTGGTTTTATTGAATGAATATTTTTAGCATATTCACATTTTTCACCAATAAAATTATAATTTCACAATATTTGGTGTTCCTACCTCTCACTATTAATAGAATTTGAATCAAGTAATTTTACATTACCAGAAAAAGAGGCTATCCAGTTTCTGGTATTTTTGGTGATGCAATAATTTGGCTCTGAAACCCTTGGAAAATATTACTGAAGAAATAAGATCTACACAAACAGCAGAAGTCATAAACTGGGATAAAAAATAGAGGATTATGGGTTTTAAAACCCAGATGATTGAAGAACTGCATAATATTGTAATTATTATTATTTTAAAAACTATATCATAGTAACTGCTATGGCAGTCTGGCAGTCATGTTGAGCATCATTTTGCACAACAGCACCAGACCATATTACTTGCTATATTGTAAATCAGGGCTTCCCTCAGGCAGACATAATTTGTATCTTTCTGGTTTTGCCTACTTTAACTTTTCTATTTTAGGGAATACACATGTGTTTGTGTTAGAGCAGGGAAGTCATAGCAGACTAAACGACAGTCTATGGTGACTTTTCCTTTTGGGTCATACCCTCCTTTGGTGTAGGAGGAACATGGTCACTTATATAAAAACAAATTATGATTCAGAGAATCCCTACAGTGGGATTAACCAGAGAAGTGTGGTTTTCAATATACCCTCATGAAGTCCCAATATAAATAGACTTGAACTGGTTAATTAATCAGCTCTCTAATCCTTGCCTTGTCTATTATGTACAATGTGGTTTAGTTAATTCAAAATAGACATGGTCCTGAGCCACAACATTTATAAGATCATAACATCTAGGGGTGGAAAGCAGCTAATACATCATCCAGTACACCTCCCCTGCAGGGCAGGGTAGTCTAGTTAAAAATGACCCAAATAACATGGTTTTAACCACATCCTGAGCCAGCTAGTCTGTTGTCTAACTCATCCTGATGCCACAACGCTTTCTTGGATTTTTCTTCATACCTTCCTTCACACAGCTTGCTTTGACTTCAATTCAGCTATGGTAGGGGAGTGAGCCTCCTTTGCCTACAAGATAGCTTTCAACATTCACGTAGACAATTATTTGCCTTCTGTTTATACTTCTATCTTGATTTTTGCTGTTGTTGTTGTTAGTTTTCCTTCATTTGCTTGTTTGTTAGTTGGTTTTGAATTGGGGAAATTCATATTCATTTTATATGAAATTTCTGTATTAGCTAGCACATTCTTAGGATTCTTTTTTTTTTTTTTTTTTCCTCATATTTGGCAATACTACTGAACTTTTGCTATCCAGCTATAATACTGGATTTCTAACTAGTCATTCTAATGACTGAATGACTGTAACCATTGATTTTACTGGAACAATGTCAAATTGCTATGAAGACAGCAACATCTTAACAGATGAGGGTAATACAATACTTATCTACCCTTAATAATGATATAAATTATGTTGGCAAACAGAAAATAGATTTCCCTGAAATCAAGTATTCATGCATCTAGCTGGAAAATAAAGCGACTCTCCTCTTTCTTTTCCTCAAGAAGCTAATTTAAAATATTAATTTCATGTTGTTTGATACCCTGTCCAGAAACTTGAAAGCTTTTGTTTTGTTTTGTTTTGTTTTGTTTTGCTTTTAAGCAAAAGTTAGTGGTTCAAATAAATATTTGTCTAGACTGATGTCAAAAAAGAAATCCAGTGATGACTTTCTTTATCATCGTAATAAAGCAGATGGTAAAAAATATGTTTATGGTGTAAAGAACACCCAAGTTCTGAATGCAAAAACAGATCTTTCTGTTTCAACTAACACACAGCAAAAGTCAGTAAGTCAATCAGACAAGAAGTTCTCTTACAGAGAAATATTCTTGGCTATAAGACAGCACAGGCGTATGTGTGTGCAAAGGCAGTTAAAAAGGTAATGATGGATTTTTGGGGGTTTTCTCCCATGAAGGTGATGATCTGGTTAATGCTGAGGTTTCAAAAACCCTTACAGAAAATAGATTTTTCAGTTACTCCCACACTAGTGGGAGTAACTGAAACATCCCTTTATGATGTTTTTTACAGAATCTGAAAGGTTCATTGCCCACACTTCCAAAGCTGTCTATGGCTGCAGAGAGATCAGCTACTGGGAATCAGGAATTGCTACAAAATATCAGGGATTTGTGTGCTTCAGTACAGCATCACAGTACTTAAATGTTAGTTGCCTGACACCAGAAAAAGGATTCATATATATATCTGTGAATCTCTTTAAACTATGGAGAAAAATAATGTTCTAACCACTGTGACACAGAAGCATAACAACTAAGCTTTCTGTGTTGCAGTCAAGTACAGACAGCTCCTTTTCTAGCATGTTTCATATTAAATGCCTGAAAATTTTTCTTTAGATTTCCTTTGTCTTTTCTTCAGTTTTTGGACTTTGGTGCTGTCACGAGAAATCTAATTCATTCTTGAAAGCAGATTACATCCTGCTGAGGCAAATCAGAGCATATATCAATTTCACTCTCTGCTTTTAGGATTTGTCATTGTGTCTTCCACTAATAGGTGTAAGCAAGAATACAAACTAAATATAGGTCAGGACATGCATCCAGCCTGATCATGTCATCACCTTGCTCGAGTAGGAATGTGAAATCCATTAGCATGCAATAAAACTGGAACTAATTTTCAGATATTTTGCATCAAAATGCATTTACAGCTGTAAAACCTACAACTGATTTGTGGTCAAAATAGTTTAGTATTTACACTTTCCATTTCCCCTTTGAGACAATAATTACACTAAAAGATGGCCATAGGATTCAGACATAAAATTAGTAAGTTATATCTTCGTGTGTCTGATCAAGGAAAGTAAACTTTTGTTTGTGGCTTTCTCTGTCAACAGCCAAACCACTTCATTCTTGGGTAGAACAACTAATAGCCAAGAAATAAAACAATGAAATGTCACCTTTAAGATACTGTTCTTATATAAATAGCTTTTTTTTTTTTTTTTTTTTTTTTTTTTTTTTTTTTTTTTTTTTAACTATAATGAAGAATCATCAATCAACTGAAAGCAAAGTCCCTCTTTCTAAATTAGCAGGGAATATCTGATACCCTTAATTACTTAATGCTTTTGATCATTACATTCTTACTTCCTTCTCAGTCATCAGTAGAAAAGATGACATGCCATATTTCATCTTGGTCTTCAACAAACAACTAGCTGTTTCATTTTTATTCTTTTTTTACAGACTTCAACAGATATTTAGTAGCAAAAATATCATTAAAATACACACCCTAGAGAAATCAATAATTTAACTTTCATCTATAACTAACCATAGATATTTCTGTGACCCCTGTACTAATCATAAGTTGGGCACATGGAGTTGATTTCAGGAATAAGATACACTGATAAGCCATTTTTTTTTTTTTAGTGCAAGCTATTAAGGAACCCCTCAAAAAGTCTGCTTTTGAAGAAAGAAACATTTATTCCATTGTTTTTTATAGGTTAATCAAAGGAAGTGATGTATGGCCCAAACATTACTGTCATTCACCTGTATTTAGTTATAGAAGTGATAGTACAGCAAACAACAAAGTTCCAAGGACAGTAAGTTTCAATATTTACCTGTCAAAACAGTCTTCCTGGAATCAAGAGGGAAGTAATTCAACTGGGATTTTTTTTTTTCTTCCTCCAGAGCATTAATTTACTGTATAATTTTGTGGGTAGTTTGAAGTACAGGTTCATGTTTTGTCAAAATCTTGTGCTTAATGAATATTGTATAAATTTGATCTTAGATCAAAGAGAAAACTTACTGTGTATAAAACAAGAGAAACACTTCCCCATCCTGAAGTCATTGCTTATAAACACTTTGACTTTCACATAAAGTTAGGATCCAACTTCAGAAGACAAAGGTAAAAGTTGAAATCATTTATAATATGAAAATTCCACACGATGACTAAGTTTTGTTATTATTTCTTACTATTTCCTTGTATCAAACAGGATCTGGCAGCATTCTTTTGCTATCAGTTAACATATCCTCCCTAAGGTCAGTGGGGTCATCCAAATGGTTCTGCTTCCTTCTTTGAGAGAGTACTCAGAAGAAATTATCGAGAGGTTACTCACCTGTTGGATCATTTTTTTCATGTTCTTGTTGTGTCTTGTCAGAAATCTTGCTTAATGTGTCCACAGAATTTTTGTGGGTTGATTAGGAGTTAAGAGGCTGCAGTATCCACACCATGCTGATGATGAGCAGTTCTGTGTTACTGTCTCCTCTCATACTCCTGTCACAACAGAGGCTTTCCAGTGGAAGCTGGAGCAGACATGAATTCTCACCTCAAAGGCAGAGATAAGACAGAGATAAAAATTACATGATATAAAGATATTTCCTTCATCTCCCACATCTCAAAGTATTTCTCTATCACAGAGTTTGAAAGCTGAAATGTCAATAATAACTGTAATGCTCAGTGTATAAGCAGTGACATAAAAAGGTTTGCAAATGAAGTTCTGTAAGAGAAGGATTTCTTTTACTGTCTTATATAGGCTTGTCTGTTAAATAAATGAAAATGTGATTACCCGTGCAGTATTTCTACCACTTCTTAAAGGACTAGTGAGGATTCAGGCATCATTAATTTTCAGTGAAGGCTACACAGATCCTCTTGGGATTGCACACCTTCTTTTGATCTGCAAGCATAGTCCAAAATAGAATGACAGATTTCCTGCCATGGCTCAGCATATTGTCTTCAGAAAAAGGAGGTAACCTTGTAGCTTTCAAACCTAGTTTTAAATTATTATTATGGCAATTCTTGGACCACCCTAGTATTAAAACTTCTAAACATTTTGCTTTATAGTTATAATGTTTAGAATTTGTTACTGGTGCTAGTAGCTGCAGATCTAGTTATTTATATCATGCTCCTGTGTTTACATTTCACTCTATCAGCTAAACTTAAACCAGTTCACACAATATGTCAGAAGAATTTTGCATTAGAGTGTTTAGATTTATAGTCTCAGTGACTTCATTAGAATTGTTCTTGATCTACATTGGTTGCAGCAAATCAAACTGTGTTTCACAGACTTTACACAGCAATTCATAACTAATGTGTATTTCTTTTATTAGACTTTCATACTGTATATACAGAATGCAAATGTACACGCAATCTTTATTTCTTTGTTTTCTCTTAAGAAATCATGTAGTCTTCTTTAGTAGAGAGTAATTATACAAATTCTACTTCAGCAATCAAATACATGGTTTGCATTTGAATTTTTATGTACGTTCTACTTACATGTTTCTAGGCATGAGCTTTTATATATCTGTCAACATACACTTAACTGGAGATTTTGCTACTGAAATAAATTCAGGTTTGACAGAGATCTGTTGTGTTTGCCTTATTAACAGAAAATAGGCAGTAAACTCACTGTGTTTACTCTTCAGAGACCCAGCAGTGTACATCATACAGGCTCTGAAGCCCTCAGGCATCTGTGTTTGTACTCATTTAAGGCAGAATCCTAATATTTGAACATCTTAGTTGCCATTCTTCTACCTACTGTTTAAAATCCTTCAGGAACAAATCTTTCAAAACACCCCTTGAGGGGAGACCATATGTCTGTTTAATTGAAAAGACACTGAGGCAAAGAGCTTGACTGCCTTGCCTGAGGCCACAGTTTTCTGATTTGAAATTGTGTACGTATCCACTACTCATTTTGCATCAGTGTTTTTTGTGTATGGGTGCAGGCTGGTGTAAGTCTTACAGTCCTTATACAGCAATTTTAGAAAAATTAAGCAAGTGTTCTCATCTGGTGTGAACTTTCATTTTTCCTAGGAAAGAAAACAGTTTCCTGTTTACACTAATATATGATTTTTTCCATTTCTCTTCCTTCTTCTGGGGTCTTTTTCCAGTGCAGTCATCTTTCCTCATGGGCAGCAGCTATTTACTGCTTTTCCATGCCAGCACCTCTTGCTGCCAGTCAGCTAAAGGTTCGACATCCAGCAGCAGCTCCAGATTTTGTGAACCCTTGCTCTGTTGCCCTTCCATCCATGGGCAGAGAAAAGAAACTGAGGAACCCACACAGCCCACCCTACTCAAGAATCAGAGGTCAGACACATGCACACACAAAACAAAACAAAACAAAACAAAACAAAACAAAAAAACAAACAAAAACACCTTTGTCCTTGGGCACAAATATGAAAATCGGCTTGCTTGGGTATTTCTGATGCTGCCAGAGCTCTAGCCCTGAGACACATTGTGTTTGTAGGGAGCCAAGGAGTTATGTACTGGCTGGGGATGTGTGGGGTCTGAAATGCAAGTGAGTGCACGTAAGCTCTCATCAGCAGGGAATTGCCCTCATTTGTATGTACAGTGTGTTTGAGTAGACCTGCTGCACCTTTCCTCTTATCCAAGTACAAAATAAGACCCACAGTTTCCAGCAGCTCCATCCTTCCCTTTCCTCAATTTCCATAACTAGAAAATGAAACCAGAATTTAAAGCAAAATCTGGGGAAATAATTTTGAACTCAATGCACTAACTTTGTCATACCACCTCAGGATATCTCACAGAATCACAGAATTTTCTAGGTTGGAAGAGACCTCAAGGTCATCGAGTCCAACCTCTGACCTAACGCTAACAGCCCTCCACTAAACCATATCCCTAAGCTCTACATCTAAGCGTCTTTTGAAGACTTCCAGGGATGGTGACTCCACCACTTCCCTGGGCAGCCTGTTCCAATGCCTCACAACCCTTTCAGTGACGAAGTTCTTCCTAACATCTAACCTAAAACTCCCCTGGCTCAACTTAAGCCCATTCCCCCTCGTCCTGTCACCAGGCACGTGGGAGAACAGGCCAACCCCCACCTCGCTACAGCCTCCCTTGAGGTACCTAAAAAGAGCGATAAGGTCACCCCTGAGCCTCCTCTTCTCCAGGCTGAACAATCTGAGCTCTAAATAATTGGATTCCTTCAGCATCTACTGTATTAGCTGTATCCTGAGAATATGAATAAATAACATCCTATCACAGTTTGGATAACAGTTCTAGAGAGATATGGGGGGTTACACTAATTTTCAGTTTACTCACTAAATATGGTTTCAGTTTTCATGCTTGAGCATGCATTTGGATTTTTGTAGCCTATTTGAAAATATATACATTAAATTAGAAAGGGTATTAATTTTTCCGTATCAGGATCCTTCAAAGCAAAAATGTCATTTGGATTACCTCAGAATTGGAAGTGTTTAAATTTTGCAGAACTACATTTTAAAAGGAATGAGTCTTCCAGAATTCTTCTAATTCCATCTTTATTTGGAAAAAAATATATATATATGATAAAATAAATAAAAAAGAAGTGAATATTTCTACAAAAGCTAACAGAATCACATCCAAAGACATAAATCCAATTTTCAGAGAGGTTTCCCTGACCTCAGCAGGCACCAGAGCATGTTCATTTACAGCAGCTTCTAATGGTCAAATGCAGCACACTGGTATGCCACAGCACTACAGAAAGGTGCTGATAATAACCCTATCAGATAGATGATAAACTAGCTTGTACTGAGGTCAGTGTTTGGAGGCAAAGGCATTGTCTTCTCTACAGACAATGTCTGAAGCACACATGCTGAGCTACTGCCAGACAGCTGGCTCTACAGCTGGCACATAAATATACAATTTAACACAACCTGCAATGTGTGTGCAAGAAATAGAGCAAAGAACTGTGTGACTTAGCTCTTGCTCAGTTCTTGCTCCTCTTGTTTAACTGTGGCACAGTTTCCAACTGATTTAAAGCTAGCCAAGGTATGTGTACATGACCTGCTGTTGGAGAACTAACAGGTAGACATGACCTCTTCCCCACTTCTGATTATAATGCCTCCAGGAGTCCTTGGGCACTCTCATTGATTTAGTTCTGTCTTTTCCCCAGTTACTTTTTATTTTTTATTTTTTTTTCCCATCTTAGTAGTTTGTATCTTTCATTTTTCTTGAACAGATCTGTCTTCTCCCATCCATGTATCCTGCCATTACAATTATTAGATTTTCACTATTTTATTGTACTAGATCGTTTTCAGTTTGCTGGCATCTAGAAATTTCTTATTAAATATTTCTCTCCAGACATCATTATCTTTTTTGGCTACAGAATTAGTTTGAGTGCATTATTTTCAAATTCATATATTAGTTTTCATTTTTCTTTCTCTGTGATTCTTTCTGTATAAAACAATGAGAAATATAAAGACCTAACATAACATTAATGCCCCATTAAAGTAGTGCAATTGTTAATAATAAAATACAGCTCACAAAGTGCTAAATGATTTTATGCTAGAAAATATTGTAATCCTTCATTAACATATTACAGACATGAATCTATAATCTTTATTTACAAGAACTTAGTTTTTGCCACAGATATATTTCTAATGATGTGACTTTTAATGATGTTTAACTACAAAGACGTGAAAAAGAGATTATATTTTCTGGTATTTGGTAGTTTCAGTGTAAGAGGCAGCTACCTGATATTTGTAAATTTGATGTTATCATGTTGTCACAGCTTTTTTTTTTTTTATTATTTTTTTTTCCCCAATGTTGCCCAATCCTACAGACATTCAGTTCCACAAGTAATTTTACTCACTTGTATAGACCACCTAGGATTCCTGACTCAGATGGTTAAAAATTAAGGTGGAGAAGCCATTGCACAGAACTAGATTTGAAAAAAATAATAAAACAAAACAAACAAACAAAAAAGAAACAAACAAACAAACAAACAGAAAAAAAAACACAAAATCCACCTTTTTAAAAAAAAAAAATAATAAAATAAAATATACAACTTCTATCTTTTTGTTCTGAACTACTTACTAGCATGCTGCTTAATGACTCTAAATGATAATGGACATAAATAGTTAATTCAAGGGTTAATCCTCCTCTAAAACTGAGCTGGGAACAAAAGCCGAAATGACTTTTCAGAAGGGAAGGACAGGAAGAATTCTGACCCTTCTACTGACGCTTTACAGAGTGAAACCATGAAGCAATTGTGGATTCAGTGCATGGCACGTGGATTAAAATGCTTCCTAGAAGCAGCTAGTTCTGTACATCGCTGCAACCCTCCCTGAACTTTCTCAGTAAATACAGCAGCCTGACAGCCTGGCTTCCCCACTGGGTGGATCCTGCAACTCCAGGAGGGAATGGCACTTCTTGTTTTTAATTAGCTAAGGTGAAAGGTGAATTAAAACTGGCTGTTTGGCAAGTCAGAGCAAGGGGCTGAGTTCTGAAGAGCACCAAGGAGGAGGGTGCTTGCTTTTTTTTTTTTCTTTTTTTTTTTTTTTTTCCCCGTCCTTCTCTGAATGAATTGCCTTGCAGGAGGGACTGAAAATACAGCTTCTTCCTTAATCCACGGGCAGAGTTGCTAAAGAGAGCTCAAGACACAACACTGCAGAGTAACGCCTTGGAATGTCCTCGCACGTTATAAACAATTATCCCAGGGAGGGAATATTTTTACATGACATTTGCACAGCTTGACAAATGGCTAGCTGAGGCTGTGTGCTTTTTTGATGAACGTGGAATTTCCCATACAGATACCCCATAAACTGACCAAAGAGAGATATCTAACAGCGCTGGGAAAGTAGAAGTGGAACTTGGAGCCTTAAAACAAAAACAAACAAACAAACAAACAGCAGCAATTCAGCGAAGAACACAAGAATTCGATGTTGGGCAGGATGGCATCTGCCCAGGACATTTTAATACTGGCGTTTTATAGCTTGTTACTAGAGTTACCGATGGGATGTCATGCAACAGATACGAGGCAGCCAAGGTTACGTCTGTCACATAAAGGTAGGTCAATGTGTCAGGTTTTTAAAGAATTTATGTTAATGTAAATTCATTGATTTCACTGAAAGTATTGCACTAGGGTTCAACTGTAGTCCTTTAACAGAGCAAAATATTTATCTTCAGAAATCCTGGAAATTATGCTGTACTAAATTGTGTCTGTAATTGAGTTTACTAAAATCAGAGAGATTTGAGGCACTTGCAATGTCTGATTTTAGGCTATTTAAATATTTTTCTACCTGAAAGTGTATTAGATTTGCTTGTCATTCTGACTTGTCTTCCATGCTCTAAGAAGGATGTCCGGTTGCTAATAACATGGAGAAGATAACCCGAAATTATTGCTGAATAAATATACTCTTATGCGTCAAGTAATCCTTAAGCAATTGAATGTCTGTTTCACTTTTAGAATTCTATTTTTGCACAAATATAGCTAAGGCAAAAAGACTGAATTCCTGTGCAACCATATGATTCATTTTCTAAACTAGCAAGTGTCATCACACTATAATTAAAATGACTAACTGCCAATGTAAGTCTGCTTGCACTTTAACTGTTACCCAAAGTAAAATGTTATTTTACATATGTGTGTATAATACTTATAAGCATCTTTTTCTTTTCCTTTTTTTTTTATTTTTATTTTCTTTTTTCTTCCAGTTTACCTGAAGCCTAAAACCTTCTTCCTTAGTGCCTTCAAAGTATCTCCTTGTTCTGTCTTGGATTGCATGTGATTTAAACTCTTCTTTATGATTCAGTTTTAATCCTGCATATATCTATAAATACCTGTGCGTAACCATGCAATTTCAGTTCTCTATAGCAGTATATACACTTGTAAATGATGTACTTAGAAATATATGACAGGCAGTTATTGCAGTGAAGGTGAAAAATGCAAGTGCACAAGATAAATTGTTTATTGGTGAATCAGTAATGTTTTTGATATTACCTTTTGGGCAAAGATGAAAAGGAAATGTCTTTTTGCTGACATTGTTGGGAATGAGAGAATGCTAATTTACTCAAGTACATTTCTATGCTTATGAAAGTGATAACTAAGCTACATCAGTGTGAAATATACTGGAATACCTATTTTAAGTATGGCTAAGATTTAAAATCTAGCATCAGCTACAGTTCCATGTGTAGACAGCTTTAGTCTAAACAAGGTTTAATTGTGTTTTATATAGCAAACTAAATTACCAATCATAAAGGAAGAAGCAGAATAGGGTAATTGGTCTGAATGTCTTGTTAGAAAGCTTTAAGAAATGGGTTTCACTTTTATAGGGCAGTAAAATATATTTTAAAGAAATATAGGCTTGTCATGAAAAGCTCTCTTGTAAGTAAACAATTAATTGCTATCAATGAAATAAATTATATGATCTGTTTTACTATATAAATCACTTATTTTTTAACCAATGGTTTCAAAGTATAGTAGGAATGAGTGATAAATTATGATTATATAATCCTCTCACATCTTTTTTGTTGAAAATGTGTATTTGAATGTTGATTTATTAAAACTATTAATGTTGATTACTAAGACTATTGTTATTATAGATATTTGTTTACTTGTAAAGGGGTTGAGGAGATGAGAAAAGCAGAGTAAATGAGACAAATAGACCTACTGTTCTGTTGGTCCAAGGCTCTGGTCCAAGCTGCCAGTTTTGGCAAGCTCCTGACTATAGTTCTGCAACTATTAACTGCTTCTGTGCTAACTTGTCATAGTAATTGTTTTTCCGTTGGTTGGAATCAGTGTACATTTCATTGCATACTACTTCCATTTTCAGCAGGGAGCCAGTAATTTGGACATAACGCATTATAACTCTGATATCAAGGAGATTTTAAAACATCCATTTCTCAATGAGGGCCAAACCTCCCCTAGCTGATATCAGTTTGCCCAGATCCAGTGACACAGATATACCTGTCCCAAGCAAATTCTCTACCATGAATACAGACATCACCATCTTATATTTCACCTTGTAGAGTAGCCTGCCACATTTTTCACACTTATGAAATGTGACTGATTTTACAAACTGTATTGCAGTGAGTGAGTGTTTGACTACATATCCGAAGCCAAAGGTTATACATGGCATCCCTGCCTGCACCCTGGAAACAGCTCTTGTAATTCTCCCAACCAAAAGAATGTAGCATCCAAGCATGAAGACTATGAGTAAATGTTGCTGTATTCACTAATCAAACAGGAACAGCAGGAGGGTCCCTCATCTTAATTGCACTTACTCCAAAGGGATGCTGCTTTGGGTACCAGCTAGTCATGGGCAGTTGCAAAGTGGTGGTTATGCATCTTCTTTACAAAACTGCTCTAGCCTGTCTGAGGTGCCATTTTCATACAGAAAAGTGAAGTCCATATGTGTAAATTTTGAGGGTGGAATAGACAAAAATTCAGTTATATTTTTCACTGCAAAGACCCTGAAACATGAAAGCAAACATGCCTGTTCACTGCCTCCCTTTGTAACTGGATGTTGACAGTTAATTGGGATTCCAGAAAGCTAAGCTAGTGCTGACTGATAAGTTTAACGGGGGAGTTTTTGCAACTAGTCCACTTTGAAATTTTGTTACTTAAAAAAAAAAAAAAAAAAAGCCAAGAGAAGTCTTCCATAAATTACAAATGCAGATGTTAAGATTTTTATAAATTCAGAAATTTCCTTTCCATTTATTTATTTAGTTATTTATTACTTTATAAAAATGATGTTCAGTGAAAGTGCAAGGAACTGACAGTGACTGAGAACATTTTGCCCTCAATAAACCAACCTTCCAATCTTCACCTGCAGTACACACATACCTTCAAATCCACTGCAACGAGATCAGGTCATAACCCTTGTTCAGAGGGGTCACCTCATGGATAGAAATACCACAATCCCCTTGCCAATTAAGGGATATATTGTGCAACCCTTGTTTGACTCTATGGTCATTTACTCAGCTTCAGTGGGAGTTAATCAAAGTCCTGCATTCTTGAACTACTGTTCATCCTGTCAGGTTAATGTAAACTGTAATGGTGATTTTTAGTATCATAGAGAATGCTCTTTCTTCATATTAAATTCAAACCTGAGAATTTTGTTATTCTTTTACATTAATCCTATAACCACCTAATAGTCGTTTTATGATTTTAACTTTATTCTTAGAAAGTTGAACTATATACAAGTCCAGGACTTCATGTTTTCCTCAAACCAACAATTTTTGTTCACCAGAAAATTTATACTACAATTAATATAATTTGTGGTATTAGCAGTATGGTCGTGCTGAAGGCTGGTGTTTCTTAACGACTAGTGAAGATCTTGCTTGGGGTAATAATGTACTCCAATATCTTCATGTTGATTTGTACAGATAAAAATGTGTTATTGCTCACTCAATATTACAGAGAAATAAAGTTTCTACATTATGAAGTTGTAGGTTGACAACTACATTTAAAAATCATTAGCTCATTTTAAGTACAGTACAGGCTCTGCCTAATGAGGTGTTAATGGAGGCCAAGCTTCAGCCCCTATTTTTTATTGGCTGCTGGTTAAATTCTTTCCCAGTATCCCACAGTTTGCGTTCTCACAATGGGATATATATAATTAAGGTGAAATCAGCACACACTGCATGTTAAAAAGAAACTATTTACATTACAGATTGAAATGTATTAGGTTTCCAAAGGGTAGGAGGGATATATTTATATAAGCCTAGTAGAACTACATTAGACCCTCAGGGCCACATAGAATTCAATGTCAGTACAGAAACGTCTTTGGGAAGGATATACAGATATCACTGGTGGGGTAGAGAAGAGAGCTTTTGTAGTCCTCCCACTGGTCAGACAACTGATTCTTTACACAAGCTTTAGGTTTATTATTTATCCAATTCACAAGAGGTGACTGGCAGCAAGTTTGGGAATGCTTCCAAGTAATCGTAGATGCACTTGTTCACCAAGACTGCATTTCTTTTTGGCAGAGAATTCATCCCAGTTCCTTACATAACTGCAGTTTGTTGACAAAGTCTTCTGTAAGTATTACCGTAGCAGAACTTGAAAGCAATAAGCACTACTGCTGTGGATGCAAGAAGCAGACTGTTTGCTACGTAACATGAATCATTTTCCTGGTTTTGTTTTAAAGGACTAAGTGTCATGTGAAGTTGCAAACCCAAAATATCCTGTGTACTGCTGCTTCCACACAGCTACCTCCCTGCTTTCAAAGTGATAACACCATCTTCTATTTTTAACTCTTCATCATATATTGTACTGATAATTACTTAATAAAAATTAAATAAATAAATAAATAAATACATTTTACTTAAATAAATGCAGGATTAATGATGTTTGTATGATTTACAGTATGCTGTGCAAGGGTGAGCATCAAGCATCTGTTTCATTTTTTTTGAGAAACTTTAGGTCAATAAATATTCTAGAACTGTGCAATGGGAATACTAAATATTATTAAAACTGCTGTCCTAGTCTTCTTCATGAAGCTAGGCAAATATGAGGAAGTTATAACATGCAGTCAACATTAATTAGAAGAAAAAAAAATCTCTTAAAGAAATTCATAGCCTACAGCAAGAAAGATAAAAATCTTTGTTTTACAGATAAAACCCTCTTAACTTGAGTATACTATTTGAAATGCTTTCTGTTGTATAGTTAATGTTTGTCATTTAAATAATCCATTAAGGATTCATGACTGAACATGAAACAAAATGCTAAATAAAAATAAGAGTTAAAAGACTATATTATTAAAAATAAAAATCTGTAGTTTAGTCTTAATTCCAAACTCCTGTGAAGCCAGAATGTTAAGTTTTGAAGAAACAATATATGAGTAGTTTTTAAAATAAATTCCATCTTTAAGTTAGTGGAAACTGTAAACTGCAAGATTCAGATTGAAAAACTGAGTTTACACATAGATTAAAGCAAATAAAAATATTTATTCTCATGGTTTCAAATACAAATGTTACTAACCTATTTTTTCCTCTTTTCTGTCATCTCATACAAACTGACGAACTCAATTTTCCCTTTATCTTGTTTTTTCTGATCTTCCTTAAAGCTACAAATTCTGATTTTGGAAGAGGTAGTTCACCATGTTAACCAATTGAGTTTAATGTTGATATAACTGTGTTTCTCTTTTAAGCATCTTCTGTTTTGATGAAACTATAAATCGATATGTTTTTGCCCATGCTGCATACCTTTGGCAGACTTTTAGAGTGGTTTAAAATTTATTTTCAAAACAGTATAAAGCAGGACTGTATTATTATGTGTTCAGCTTCTAGTCTTACCTTGTGATCATTTCCACGCTTACAAAAATCAACTAAGTAAAAATAGTTTTAGATTTTTTTTAAACAACATTACAAATACAAGGAAAGATTTATCTGTTTTTTTCTCCGAGTTTGTCCATGTTTCTTGATGCTAGACATTTTCAGAGGATTTGTAAACTGCAACACATTACAATCAGGCATCTGGATACACTGTTTAGCTATGCTGCTCTAGGAGAATATATCATCTTAGTAATGCATCTTTGTTTCTCTACTAGTCTGCTCTCATTCTTATTTTACCTGTAATTTGCAGGAGCTCTGGAATACTATGGTATGTCAAAGGTTCCATTTACAGTTTCTGTGCAAGTATGTACAGGAGGTACATAACCACAAAGATGTCAACAGAGTGATGTCTGCCAAACACCGTGGCCTTGGCATGACACACAGACAGTGTGTGTAGCCAATAGCTGCAAAACTTGGATCACTCATATAAAGAAAAAAAAAAAAAAAAGAGTAAGTTGAATCTCATCTTTAAATTACTTTTTATTAGACTCAGGTAAAAGCAGATAATTGGTAGTTGTTTTTGTCATGTCTTGTTACCCTGTCTCAATATATAGTCTCTCTATCTTATAAACTTCACAGTTTAGTACAAAATCAATGAAATGTACTAGGAAATAGCAATACTCTCTGCCCCGTTGTCTTCCATGATAAAACTTGGTGTCATAGCGAGTGTAACTCGCTATGCCTGTCACTGGTTGACTTCTAGCAGTAACATCTCCAGTATCAAGGAAATGAACCAAAATTGGATTTTTCAATGCTTTTGTAGGTTAAAAAGTCAGCACAAAGGAAACCCTGGAACAGTCTAATGGCAAAGACTAATTTGTCATAGACATGCAACATATAGTTTCTAAAACTGTATTACCCTTCTTAATTGAATTTGCTTGAAATGAGCTTTTGTATCAAACCTAGGCACAAAGGATATCCTTCCAGTCTGTGAAGGAAGGTTGCAAGGTTGCATGATAGAAATGAAAGTTTTGTGCTTTGCATGGCCAATGAAAATGTAGTTGTAAGTATCCCTATTAGCTATCCAAAATAAAGAAGAAATAAAAGGTCAGAAACTTCATTCTTGGGGAAAAATAAATAAATCCAATCAAACAAAGCCTGTTAACCAGAAATAAAATCACTTCTTGTATTCCTTGGGCCTGAGCAGAAAATGTTGATTATTTATAAGAATTTAATGACAGGCGATATATAGTCCTCTTTAAACTGTGATTTGGCAGCAGCAGCTAAGAGTAAAATAATGTTTATGATCTTTGTGTAATCATGTTGCTAATATTTCTACTTCATCAGTACTGAAGATTTTCAAGTCTTAGGAAATTCATTCTTTCTGTTCAGCATGCAAATTCTATCTTTTGTTTCTATTTCTTTAAATCCCTCCAAGTATATTTACTTACAAATTTAAAAGATTCTTGACTGGATCCCTCCAGCATGATGATGGCTTTTTTTGGCAAATTATTTGCAAAATATTTTTTTAAACCAAGGAACCTGTATTTGGAAGGCAGAAAGAAGATGTCACAATAGATAATGTATCTATTCTGTGTTTATTTTTATCTAAAGGATTCCTGACTTCATACTGTGAAGCAATTGAAGCTTCTGTAGGAATTCAAACAATGTTTTTTTTACTGTTTCTAAGTTTGCTTTATAGGCTTTTCCTTACAACACTTTTGTTTAATAGGCCTAGTAAAATGGTGAATGCAACTGTAAATATATCTTTTATTTGTTGATGTGTAATAAACATCACAGGGTCTTTTCTTATTTTGATCTTCCTGACACTGGTGAAAGAAAATTGTACAAAATGAATGAAAAGTGCTTTAAACTGATTGAAGAAAACAATAGTCCCCAGATACCTTAGGGTCAATACCTTGTTTCTTTTTTTTAACAGATAGTTTCCTCCAGAAGTGTTACTAAAACTTAATAATAGTAAAATAGCAGGTTGTTTAATGCAAGGGAATTATTCTAGATAGCACTATTCACTGGGGTCATCACTGAAGGTCATTTTTCATCCAGAAAGCTAAAGGTTAGCATGTGTTGCTTAATTCCATGAGTTCCTGCAACACTTTATTTATGATCAGGCAAAGTACTTTCCTGTGGATGTGTGGTAAAAGACAAGAGTGATGGAAAACAAAACCATTCATTTATGTATTAAATATTTCATCTCTGTTGATTGAGAATGATATGATGCAAAGCTTGAAAATATTTGTTGTCTCGGAGCCCAGAAATATGTAAGCTGTCGTAGAGATCCTGTTAAATTGTTGCTGCAAAAATGCTTTGTTTTTATATGCCTGTGTTTACATGCAGTGAGTCATTATTTTCTCTTCTCTGCTTATCTTAGGCAAGGCCACATCCTTCTGCATATTTTCAGGTTACACAAGCATCTGGGATAGTAGTTGTTTGTAAATACACTACTAAGGAGGTGTTAAAATATTTAACAGGTTGAGCATTTCTTGTAGTTCGGGAAGAGGCTGTAAATAGTCCTATGTTGTGTATTGATGCCATAATATTCCTTATTGAGAGACTGCATGTTTCTGTGGGGCAACATTCAAATAATATAATGTGTTACTTCATTTCTAAAATACTTGAATTCTTTCAGATGAAATGCTTAACATTTAGAAGTTAAAATAATCAGTCAAGAGTGGTTCTCCAGCAACAGCTGTGAAAGCAGTACTTTGTGCCTAAATTCAACCACTAAATATAGGAAACTTTTACTACAGAAATAGAACAGAGAACTTATTTCACTGTAACTAAAGACAATGGCAAACCTCCCACTATCTGTGTGACTAAAGAGTTGGCAGCATATTTCCTTATTCTTGGACTTATTTTCTGAAAGAGGTGATTCATTTTGTTGTTGCACTTGTCCTGGACATGTACTTATGAGTTCCCTGAGTACAGAAGGACAATAATAGTCAGCTTGAACCAGAGGCCTGACTTAACACTCAGATAAAAGTAGGTGAGATGGACTTGGGATGAATGTTTGATGATAGATACAGAATGTTACATGTCCAAAGATAAAACCTTGACTGAGAGTGACTTATTTCAGACTTTACATGCAGTACAATTTTCTTGACAAAGTATAAATTAAGATATTATTACTAAGTACTGTGTCTTTAATCTAATAATGACCTGGAACATGAAGACAAGGGTGTAGTCACTTGAGCAATTTAAGCAGCTACTGAAGCTGCTGGGCACAGCTATCTCTGGACCATAGTACTGGCTCAAAGGTGTTCTGCATCTATTTCAGTGCACAATATCCTGGCTTCAGCTAAGCACAATATTCTGAGTTAGGTTAAGCATGATATGCTGATTTAGGATAAGCAGATTTCAGAGCAGCTTAAGCTAAACTTGTGCAGTTCATATCATAATGAACCCCTCACAGCTGCCTGCCAGAGCTCAGCTACTTTCTGGCCAAGAAACAGTAATAAACAGTGGTTATATAAAAGCTGCTTAAATTATTTCCGTGACACACAAACTGCCCTTATAAACCATATTTGACAACTTTGATCCTATAAATACTTGATCGTGTGTGTTCATTTAATCGTACAAATGCCTCCATTGACTTAAAATTTAAGTTGGTGTTTGTTTGCTGAATCAAAGTCTAAGTCCCGGATTCTCTGTGGCCATCCCTGTAGTGTGATTGATTGAAACCAATCATATCAAAAGTTCTATTTTGCCCGTACCCCAGGCATTACAAAGCAACATGAAACTTTGATGATTTTGATTTATGTCTATAATTTCACTTTTTATTTTTCTGTTTGGTTAAAATAAATAAATAAATAAATAAACACATGAAAAGGCTTAAGACTTACATTTTGCTGTGTTTTTGTTTTTTTGTTTTTTTTTATTATATGGAGAGTGGTATTTTCAGAAAATACGTCTTTGTGGATTTTATAGAGCACCATAATAAGTGTGGGCACTGGTAATTTAGAATTGTGAATTAGATGTTACAAGTACGACATGTGATCTCTCTTTTTTTTTTTTTTTTTTTTTTTTTTCTTTTTGAAACAGAAAAACTCCTTACTTTGTTAGAAAATGAATCAAATTATTTAATGGCATCAGGTTAATGGATTTGTGTGTCTGTGTGAGATTTCACATTTACTGCTTTAATCTGCACTAAAACTCTTGAGCTGTAAAATTAGCTCTCTGGGCTCTTAAGAAGAATCTTGTACACAATTTAAAAATAAAACAACAGCAACAACAAAGTTTATAACATGGAAATATGAAAATAATAATCACTGATGTTTATATATTCTTGTAAAACAACTCCTGAAGTGTGTTGTGAATTGGATAGCAGCATAGAAACACTCAGTCTCAATATCATTGAAAGGTAACGGAGGTCCTGCTATTGGCTGGGAGTATTGCAGGACCCATGGGGAATAGCTGTGTTATCGTGTGTTATCATGTCTTAACATGTTTTATATTTTAATTGGCAATCTGTAACTTAACACAATGTAGGTTTTTATTCTATGAGGAGAATGTGCCTCAAAGTTTCCTGAATTAGGCATACACCATGTGACTAATATTCCTGGACTGATAGTCCTGCTACAAATTTATTTGGGGTAGTTTGATTTCTATGTCCAACTGTTTGCAGTGTAAGTTTTTACAGCTGTGGATTTCTGTATAAACTCTGTCTCAGTGGTTTTGCTTTATAAGTGTTTGACCCTTCAGTCTGTAAGGTCTACTCTTGGCAGACATTGGCAGAGCTTAGCTATTACCACATTCACCTGAGTCCCATACTTATGGTTGTAACTGCGTAACAGTAGCACAGGGTAATAACATTATTCTGTCAGCATTTTGGAGTTCTGCAGTTGCTTTCACACTGCTTTCTGCAGTTTGCTTTCTAATAATGCTTTCATTATTTTCACAATAATGTTGATACTATTCAGTCATTGCAGGATTGTTTACAGACATTTAAAAATGCATCTGAGAGCAATAAAGGGTGGAGGTGGATCCTGAGAGCTGGGCTTGCATAATTGGATTGGAAAGCTTTCAGACTGGCCTTAGCGTTGATTGACAAGACTTGTTTTGGACTGAACAGTTCCTAACCTAAGCAGTTACTGGTTTTCTCTGTTCTTTACCATACTGAAACAGTCTGCAATTTTCTTCCCTTTATCATTAGTTTTTCTAGTGTCTCCCCTTAACAAATCACTTAATGCTTCCACAGTCATACTCATCTTTCCACATTCCTAATATTTTCTTACTGCGGCACATCTAGTGGTAGACCAGTTACTAAAGGTAGTAACAATCTCCCCCTCATGTAACCTTCACCAGCATTCCTGGAACTTTTTATGTTCATTAACTACTACTTTGATTCCCTAGGTGAACAAAATGTAGTAAATTGTTTCTGCTTGTACTTATTGACCAGTCAGTTTACATAGCCTATTTGACCAATTACCTACTAATTGGAATAATTGGATAATAACTTAGTTCTCCCTTTTGGTTAAGGAGCTAATGGAATGTTTCCACTCCTTGACTGCTGATTTTCATGAAACTTGGAGGAACTTGGAGGAACTTAGTGTTTATAAACTGAACTTACTCCCCTCCATTTTCCCAAGAAATGTGGAATTTCTCAGAGGGATCCCAGGAGTCATAGGGAAAAAACTGACCACAGACTATGTCACCAATGGGTAGTGTGATCAAGAAAGCCTCTTTTTCTTAGGAAATTAGATTTTTGTTTTTATTTATTCATCACAAGGGAATCAAGCTATCTTTACTATTACAGAACATCATCCTCTCCTTTAGTCCTTCTAAATTGTACTTCTGTGGCAAAGTCAAATGTCAATTCAGTATCAATGCAATTATCTTTTACCATACTTCCTATGAAAATTTCAGTCTTTTGTACTGCAGGTATCTATTCCTAGGTAGTCCAGCTGCTCAGGAAGCCCAATTTAGGCTGAAGATATTTTCTTATTACATGAATTGAAGGCACTGACCTTTCTTTATTGAGGGTTAAAGGGATTAAAAGTAATAAATATGTGGGGTTTGGTTCTTAATTTTTTGTCTGTTACCACTAATCAGAAACAGTATAATAAATCAGTATTTGGAAGTGGTTTTCTATTACATTCCCAACTTTCAGGCTGGTCCAAACCCCTCCCTCTGTAATTTGGTCATTATTTTTATTCTAGTTTGTAGATATACACATCCCCGGTTCCCTACACAGAGAGTATCAAAACAAGAAGCTAAGGAATGAAGAAAACAGACCATATCAATTTAATGTTGAAGCAAATATGGAAGAAAATAACACAAAAATTCTACATGGCTGTGGAAGATGGAAGAGCGCTTACTAGGAATAAATAAATAAATAAAAATAAAATAAAATAAAATAAAATAAAATAAAATAAAATAAAATAAAATAAAATAAAATAAAATAAAATAAAATAAAATAAAATAAAATAAAATAAATGACTGGGAATTTTATAGAAGAACAGATAACTACCTAAATAAAATCCAAAACATCAAGATCAACTAGATTTTATGAAAAGATTTTGTTATATAAAAGGTAAAAGAGAGTAAAACATGACCAAAAGCTTATCAGGCAAACATCTGACAAGTGTGTAGACAAGCAAGATTAAAAGCAAAATCTATAGTATTTTAACATATTCTTAATAAGGAGTAATAACAAAAAAATTTTTGTTTACTTTGTATTGTCTTAGATAGTGTCAACCTCAGCTCTGAATAATAAACTATTAATAGATTGTTTTATGTTGTACTCACAAGCAGTAGTATTTATATCTAACCTCCAGAGTACTTAGTAAACCAGTCCTTTATTTAAAGCATTTTGAGATAAATTAACCTATATATTTTCTTGATTGCGTTTTAAATGCATCAAAAAATTCTAGTGTATTGATGGACCCATTTTTTCCTTGGTCTGCTGTAATGTTTTCTTTTGTTATGTTTATCTAAATATTGTAAATTCAATTTTGCAGATAGCTTATTGAATGTTAAAGAAAATTTGTTGCCTCAAAATTCCTGAAAACATTAGCAATACTATTAAGGAGAATGTGACGCGTTGTCTTTCAATACTGCTCTCCAAAAGAACACTTATTTCTGTGAACAGTTAAATATTTAATCTTAAAATTCCATATGAATCATTTGAGTAATTCTGAGACTTCCTTTATATGCTAGTAAACTGAACTTTAACATTATTCTTTGAAGTCATAGGTCCTGAAATTCAACTACTTTCAAGAATATTAGGATTAGTATATAATGTTCAGAGTTGCAAAATATTCTTGGAATCATAGAACACAGAGGTGTTAAAAATTGGTAGTAAATTGAAATAGCCTTATGTTTATTTCTTGAAATATCACAATTTTTTCTGGAAAGGCTGATCCCCTGCTCTAAGAATGCCCATTTCTGGCAAAGTTTTTTTTTTTTTTTTTTTTTTAATGAAAATCATTAAGTAATAATGACCATTTTCAATAACATTATCAGTGTGTTTAAGTCCTACTTTTTCTCTAGGATATAATATTATATAAATATTATATAATATATAATATAATATATAATTGTGTAATTATTACTTGAAACAAGTTTGTCTTAAGCATGTATTGCCTTAAACTATTGTGGTGGAGAACAAATGTAAGGAAATTATGTTCTGTTGCTCACTTATTACAAGGCAACCCACATTACACACATGCCCTTCTGGAGACTGTTTATCTAGTTTTCTGTTTGACTAATCATTCTTCAGATTTCATCATAGCTTTGCAAATCATGAACACAGGACTCAGGAACACATTCAGCTTAATGAGTCATGTGGTAGCTGGAGAACTGAGTGCACATTTGTGGCCTTAAGCAAATGTAAATTCATGATTCCAGCTTCATAGAATCATTACAATTTGGGACCAAAGCTACATTACTTTGATTCTCAGGCAGAGTGGAGACAAGTATCCAGTTATCACAAGTCAGCTGATTCATGTTAACTTGTCATCTCATCATAACTTCATCATGAATTAAATCATCAGTTCACATGTCATAGCTGGTTCCCTTCTCTTGGCCTCAGTGGGCTGATTCTTTTTGTAAATGGTTTCTGAAAAAATAAAATAATAAAATAAAATAAAATAAAATAAAATAAAATAAAATAAAATAAAATAAAATAAAATAAAATAAAATAAAATAAAATAAAATAAAAATAAATCTAAGACTCCTGCAAATTTGCTTTGTGGTTTGTCTTTAATTCATTTTCTTGAATCTCCAATGTCCAGGAATATGTATGACTGGTATCATGTGTTTATGTAACTTTCAGCTAGTAATACAAGGATTTAATTTAACTTTTAAATTATTTTCATCCTTCAAATTTTTTGTGCATTTTAATTTTGTTTTTGAATCTCTGAAGTTTCATATTATAAGTTTAATTTCTCTCTCTCTGTCTCTCTCTTTATATATATATATATATATATAAATATATATACATATCTTCTAATTCAATGTGGTCATTATTACTTAATTTTGCAATTATAACTACTTTTTAATTTTTTACTAGCATTTCCTTTGGTATGTTCCAATATAAACCATTTTCATGAAGGAATCATTTAAAATGCAAAATATAACTTCTTTAAACTTTTTCTCTACTATGCAGTAATCAGTTTACAAAAGAGATGTTCAAAACATTTTCTAATGTAATGGTGTTCTTTTGTGTGGCCTCATTGTTCCTTCCAAGACCCCAGTCTTAACATTAATACATTCTGTTTAATATATCAGAATGAATTAATGTTAATATTCTCATCAGTGGAAGTACCATATCTACTCTATAAACATGAGTTTAAGAAACAAAAGCACTTCATATACTTTATGATGCATTTACTTTGTTTCAACAATCTTATTTATTATTTACAGATTTTAATTTGTAGATTATAGCTATGTTTCATTATTTTGTTGCATGAGTTTCTTGTTCAATTTTTGGGTGCTGTGAAAGGAAAGAAACTTTTTACAATCAGATGATTATCTGTCCTGACCGATTTTCCTGAATGAACTATCTTTTTTGTTATATTCAGATATGAATTTGAGAATACAGAAATTGGTAAATTTTAAGCTCAAGAGATATTTTACTTTGACTTGCTAGTCCAAATTAGTGTGAAAGAAATTAATTATTTTTATTGAGTTATTTTATGTTAACTTCATATGCTCTAATCTTCTGGAAACTATCACCTTCCACTCAGGGTCATTTTTAAAGAGATGAGCAGATTTATGAAATTTAGTTTGTTGTTGTTGTTGTTTTTGGTTGGTTGGTTTTAATTGGAATATATCAGATGTTGTAAATGTAATGACTGAATCCCAACATTGAACTGCTATGGCAGCAGCATCCCTAATAGTTTGATGGACGAGAGACCGTAAGTATTAGAAGGCCTTACCATCCTTCACACTATATATAAAATATAATTTATATGTATATATAAACAATATAATAAATCTTTTATTTTCCTGTAGAGAACACAAAAGATTGTTAAATTGTTCCTAAATAGATCTTGATTGCTTTGGAATATTATTCATGTAACTAAATAATAGAAATTGTGGAAATAAGTAATTACTTTTTTTCATCCTCCTACATCAAGCACTTGTAGGGTTAGTTTTAGTTGAGTGGAATAACCTCCATATCCTTTTCCAAACTTTCATGACTTTAATTGTTATGATTTGTAAGTGGCAATGAGAGCAAAGACATCAGATTGTCGGTCAACTGCAGAAGCAATCAATAATTTTATCTAGTGTGCATTTCATACAACTAGTAGTTTTCATGCTATTAACCTAGTTAGATAAGGAGAGTCTTCTACAGATTTGCTGATGAGTTTCTCAGTTATATAAAATTTTCAGTCTGAGAAAAGAACATGTCTGTTGATAATGGAATTTTATATTTTAGCTCGCAAAACTGCCAACTTATATCAGCAATCATCTGTATTTTCTTTTTTATTGATCTTTTAAACTTCCACCAAACCCTGAAAAAATCCCAAAGAATTCCAGTAGCAGTAAGTTGTGTGCTAACTCTGAGACATGTACAAACACCTCCTGAGTAATCACTTAAAATTGTTAAACTTGTGATTTATGACAAATGTAATCTCTCAATTTGCAGTAAATTGCTGGGAAAAATTTATATGTCTAAATCAATCAACTATACAGCAGATGAAAACTTTCTTCTATCCTTGGAAAATCTAGAGTGAGAGTCACATGGTCAAACAGAACAATAGTTCATTCATGACTACTGAATAAGCGGCATGTTTTTCTTTTCCCAAGCCAATCATTTCTTAATTGAATGCCTTTTTGTATCTGTCTCTCTGTTAAAAGCAGACATTCTTTGGATAAAAAATTTAAAAAGATGAATGATGATATAAGAATACGTGGGATTTGTTCTGAGTTGTAAAAATCAGATTGTAGTAAATGCAGTAAATATCTGATGAATAATGCATTGTATTATATATAGTTTCAGCTCATAAGCATGACCAGCTTTTTTTTTTTTTTGTATCTATTAAGGTCAGTTGAACAAGATTTGATATATATATTGCATGCTGAGGCTCGAACTCAGTGTAACCTCTGCAAATGTGTTTGGGACATGTCTTCTGACTTTTTAGTGCTTCAGTTGTCTGTGTCCCTTCTAATCATTTCCATATTTTGAGGGAACTTGTATTTTTGGAAGCTTAATTTTGTTGTGTTTTCACTGTACCTTCACTGCAAACTCAGGACAGAACTAGCTTGCATACCATGGCCCAAGCCAGGCTTCTCACTTTGAAGTTCTTCTAAAATTAGCCTAAAGTTTCATGTGTGAATGAGAACTGAGTAAAAGCCCAAATTAACAGTGCTGTGAAGATGTGTCATTCTTTCAAATGTTACTTCTCTCTTTCTGTTCATAGTTAAGTAAATCTCCTTGAAGTATCAGAAACACTTTGATGAATTTGAACTGTCTGGCAAGTAAAGCTAAGTTTAGGCTCTTGTGGTTACTAACCCTTTTCAGGGAGAGTATTCCCTTCTGATTCATAAAATCGTATAACTAAGTATTTTTTTTTCTCTGTTTCTGTGAATCTACAATGTGTTTCTGGTTGTATTTGGCTCCCCAGTCTTCTACATATGAGCTTTCCATACAGTTATGTGAACTTAGGACTATGATTGAATTTATACTTGAAAATAAATAGTTTGTGAACATCCTCTGCAGCAATTTCAGGAGGGGCAAGAGGAAAACAAAGGAAGAAAGTAGTCCTCTGCACCCTGTTAAAATCCATTAAACTTGAGTTCAGGATGGTACAGATTAAGATATGTTGGATTGGGTAAGGCTGTGCAACTGTTGAACATTTCCTCAAGCACGGTTTCTTAATATTGTTTCAGCAGGCTTTGTGCCTATACATACTCCCATCACCCTCAAGCTATGACCCAAATCATGACGAGTATATTATTCCTCTCTTGATATGAAATTCTACAGTGATCTCATTCTTTTTAGGGTCTTGGTCAGCATGGCAGAAAGGAAAATGGCAGTGAATGAACAGTTTCATCCAAACTGAAAGATCAGTATCAGTCACACAGATAATTTTTACCTATGTTGGTTGTATTTTTAAACAGTGTCCCAAGTTGCAGAGTTAGAGATGCATTGTTGCTGAAGAAATGGTGGTCTTTCTAAACTTTCTCATCTGTATTAGGAGGGATAAGTGGGTTATTCTCCTCAGAAGAATAATCTAATTAAGATGTTAATTGTCATTCTGCAGCATCACAATCCTACATTTGAGGAGGAAATGTAACATATGTGTTACATTTTCATATGTGTTAAATATGTGTTACATTTGTGTAACATTTGGGGATGACCTGCTGGAGAGGAGCTCTGAGGAGAAGGACCTGGGGGTCCTGGTGGATGACAGGTTGACCATGAGCCAGCACTGTGCCCTTGTGGCCAAGAGGGCTAATGGGATCCTGGCATGCATTAAAAGGAGCGTGGCCAGCAGGTCAAGGGAGGTGATCCTCCCCCTCCACTCTGCCCAAGTCAGACCTCACCTGGAGTACTGTGTCCAGTTCTGGGCTCCCTGGTACAAGAAAGACAGGGATCTCCTGGAAAGAGTCCAGCAGTGGGCCACAAAGATGATACGGGCCTGGAGCATCTTCCCTATGAAGAAAGACTGAGAGACCTGAGTCTGTTCAGCCTGGAGAAGACTGAGAGGGGATCTCCTCAGTATATAAATACCTGAGGGGTGGGGGACAGAAGGATGTAGCCAACCTCTTCTCAGTGGTTTGTGGGGATAGGACAAGGGGCAATGGCTGCAAGCTAGAGCACAGGAAGTTCCACACAGACATGCAAAAGAACTTCTTCACAGTGAGGGTGACGGAGCATTGGAACAGGCTGCCCAGGGAGGTTGTGGAGTCTCCTTCTCTGGAGATATTCAAGGCCTGTCTGGACACCTACCTTGGCAGCCTGCTCTGAGGAACCTGCTTTGGTAAGGGGGTTGGACCCGATGATCTTTCGAGGTCCCTTCCAACCCCTACAGTTCTGTGATTCTGTGATTCTCTGATTCTGTGCTTCTGTGATATCTAAGACCTGTGGAAAAAAAAATTTGTCTGAAAGCTGTTTGCTTTTTCCAGCTGTTTCAACTGTTAGATACTAAAACCTTTCATTTTCCTTACCTACATTCCAGGAAAATCTTAACTACAACACTAAAACTGCAACTTAGAAAGTGGTTGACTTATTTAAAAAGTAGTCATTAGAAAGGATTCCTACAATAAAACCCTCCAAGATAATTACCTTTGTCGACATAAAAATCAAAACAAAGAATGGCAGTTTTGTGGGATATTAAATATTTAGATAATTTAGCTGTATATCTTTGCTATTTCCTTCATACTTAGTTTTTACCCTTGTAGTTATAACTAGGATCAGAAATGGAATTGTGGCAATATAGTAAAGGAAGATATAGAATTACAAAAAAAAAGAAATCCCTCATATACGGGATATATCCCTTTATATATTTATCCCAGCTTAAATCAGGCCAATAACTAAATTTCATACATTGATAGTTTTGTATTTGGGAATACATTTTGAGGGCAATTCTAGCACAAATTGGCTAATTGGAACTTCTGGAGTGCTGGAGTGGAAACCAAGGTCATCTTTCCTCATGTACTGTTGGTAATCTCAATAACTACATTAAAAACAAATTTGAACTGAAGAACTGTGTTGCAGTACATTACATTATGCTTTGATAGGATTTGACACAACTTTAATTGATAAGTTCTCACTTGGCACAATTAATATATTTTTTCAAATGATCTTTTATTTTACTGCCTCCCATTTGAAGAGAAAACAAGTTTCTCTTTACTTGAGATATTATTTATCTACTATTATTTCAAATAGCAGCAATAGCTAAAAAAAATAATAAATCTGTTGCAGGTAGATGCAATATAGATTATGTGTATATGTGTGTGTGTCTGTATATATATTTTTTCTCATTACCAATAAATATTCCAGAAATATGTATGGAAAATAACCATGAATCTAATCATGAGATAGATCTCACCATTTTCTTTATAAATAATCTTGCAAAAGCTAAACTCTAGCTCAGAAGAAAACATGCATTTTACTATAAGTTAGTACTGCTTTTTTTTTTTCTTTTTAAATGTAACAACCATGAAAATATAAATAAACTTATCTTAAAATCTATTCTAATTTTTTGAATTATGTGAATGTTTAAGCCAATGTCTCTCTACTGCAGAGGTCCTGATTTGAATATCTTATCATTTAGTATTCACTTCCTGTAGTGTTTTGGATTTCTTAATTGATTAAAAATAAATAAACAAACAAACAACTTTGTTATCCTTATTGAATATCATGTTTTAAAATGTATTATTTTGTTACTTATAAAGGACAACAGTTGCCTTTTTGTTCTTTTCAGTAAGTATCATTATAAACTATATATTGATTTTATGACTACATTAAGAGAAGATGACCATTTGTAATCCTTGTATAGCTTAATGCAGTTCTTCAATAACAGGTCCTGGTGTTTAATGAAAGCTTCATTGTCATTGTAATATCACTTGAAGTTCTAAAGACAGCTTCTTTAATCACATGCGACTGTCCAGAAAATAGATGGACTGTTATAATATAGAATTTAACATATCTTAGCTGAGCAATCTTTGCAGTTCACCTTGGCAGGAAGACCCATCTGCCACTTTGTTTTTCTTCGATGAGTAAATTCAGACTTCCAAAAGATGCTGCAGACTAGTCTGCCACTTAAGCAACAAATGTCATGTTTTCAATTTTCTCTTCAAACCTTCAATTCCGAGTAGCCTGCGGGACACTGAAATGTTGCACAGAGTGTAACAATTGCTGCTCACTACATGTAATTGAGAAGCAGAGATCCCTGATGTTTCAGGTTACCAGGGAATAGATCCATGGAGTATAGCCAGTTTCCTGGACTATTAATTAAGTCAAGGATAGAGTTTTCTGCTTCACTGTGGATCATTTAGACAGTTAATCTTTCTTACAGATCAAAAAGCCATGCCTGTCCACATCTCAAGGAGTAATTTTTTTTCACCCTATATATTGAAATAACATATGTCTTTCACCAGCAGGAAGCAGTTATTCACCTGCAGCGATAAGTAGCTGCACTTACACTGAGAGAACATGACGTTCACAGTTAAAAAAGGCTGTCCACCTTTCTCCTACTCATTGTATTCCATTAACTAACTGAACTATTTTTTACCAGAAGGAATTGTAATGCCTGCATTTTCCAATGCAGTCATATAAAAGCCAGGCCTCCAAAGCAGAAAGTATCAGCATTGGAAGGGTTTGCTTAGGACATTGCACAACCAGGTTTGCAGCAGCAATTTTTCCACTAAGAATATATCTTGTCTCAACCTGTACATCTTGAAATGATTGATTATAAAAAGATAGTTGGGCAAGAGTGCAATAATAAGCCCTGAGCAAATCTTGTCCACACCTGTTTGTTTCTATAAGCTTACTACTTAAAAGTAATGGGTCAATGAAACTGTGTGAAACTTTTTTATTTTTTATTTTTTTAATGTTGGTACACAGTCTCACAACTTCTGTGTGATAAGTCAATATAAATTTTGTAGCAGTATAGTATGAATCAGAACTGATGATGACAATAATGATCCTTTTGCTCTTTAATAAATGCTCTAACGTAAAATGAGCCTAGCATACACCTGGCATTTCAATCATCATACTTCAAACACCTTTTTTTTTAGGAGTGAGTACACATCTATTCATGGAGAAAATATTTCAGTAACAACATACTTTTCTCTAAAAGAAGAAAGTGTTCCAACTAGAGATGCCAAGTAATACAGAAATATATATTTTTTTCCTTTTTATGCTGCATGAGAATAATTTTCTACTTCTACTTTTTCTATTTGTGTCATGGACCAGGATTTTGCAGAATTATATTTTATTATAATTAGACTATCTTCCTTTTCCTCTCAGCACAATTTAAATTACATTCAAATTGCAGTTCCATTGAAATTTGTATTCACTTTCAATGTCAATTGATGTAGCATCTCTGCCTGCAGTGTCTTCACTTCAGTATTGATTTCACTATTCTACAGCAGTACAAGTACAGTATACCAATAGTTTCCTAGATTTGCAGAGATGTGCTGGACCAGTCCAGATTTGTAGTGATGGATTAACTGGAAGGCCATTTCCCAGATGTAAACAAAATATTACAGTGTTTTGTTTTAAAAAGAAGTTATTGAAATAATTTTCAACTTAATTAGACTATAATAGATATTTTTCTTTACCAAAGTGAACACAGTTCCTATTGAAAATGCCCATCATCCAAGCAAAGACAAGACTTTTACCAGACCTGTTGGGGTAAAAACCCTCAGAGATGATCCCAGGTACATTATTTCAATTCAAATTCAATTCCTAGAGAAAATTCTAATCACTCTTTAACTAGTGAGAAGGTCTGCAATAAAGCAAGTCCTCCAACATGTGCTAATTAATACATTCTTTTTTAGTTTACTCTAACAAAGTACATGTCCAGTGAAAAAGCTGTAGAATAATTGAGTAGAGGGCATACAGTACTATGGATTAGCTAGATAGGTTGGAAGAGGTTTACAAGATAGGTTTACAAGAGCTAGTGAAGGTCGTTACTCTGGGACCTTGTGTTTCACCAAGGACAACCTTTCCTAAAGGATGGCATTTGTTGGACATTTCCAAACTGTCTTTCCAAACTGAGGCAATCATCAAACTGGCTGACAAGTGCTGTGTTGTGGCTGGCACATCCTTGAAACCTTTGGCTTCTCTCATGCATCCAACAGAGTTTAGTAATAACTTGAGTAACTTAAGTACAGATAAACTCTCCATTGTGTTAAGTATTGCATAAACGTATCTAATTAAAGAAATTATTTAGAGAGAAAAAGAAATTATTAAAAAAAATATTAAAAAATATTAAAAAATATTAAATATATATATATTTAAATAAATTATTTAAAAAGGAAGTATTTAAAGAGAAAAGAGGTGGTTATAAATTCAACCATCTCCCAGTATAGATGGAAGTTCTAAGCATCAACTAAGACTAACACCAGACTATTACTACCTGCATGGAAGATTGTTTTCACAGCTTCTGGAACCAAATTAAAAGCATTAAATATAAAAGCTTCATAACCTGGGGTTTTCAAGGTGTCTCAATGGATATTGATGTGCAATTTTACATGTCTGTCTATGTCTAGATATATGTTGAAAGCTGACTTCACTTATATATGTTGAAATATTATATGTCTATTCAGCTTTATACTGTTAGTCTTTGTTAGCTGGCATGAGAATATTCTGTCTCTGGTTTCTATTGTGCAGCTTATATTGGTAAAATGATGTTAAAGTATTCTCAATAAACATTTATGTCTAAATAAAAATATTTATCTTGGATTACCTATAATACGACATTTCCTATGAGAATCTGTTTGATATAAGAAAAAATATTTTTCTGACTGTTGAAATAGTACAGCCTGTACTGTGTACAGGGTCAGAATAGATTGTTATAACATTCTTTTATTTATTTCAAATTTCTGGGTCACTTCTTAATTGACATAATTAGTCTATCTCTGTTGAATGCATAGGTATGTATAGGCTTAGTACAATTTCATTGTCAATAGACTGCTAATTTATAAAGGAACTTCTGATACCCTTTCATCATTAATGCTCAGTTTTCAACTAATGCACGTTTTTTTTTTTTTTTTTTTTTTTTTTTTTCCATTGGACTTTGAGCAAACATGTGAAATGTATTATTTTAGTTGCTACGGCATACCTGAATTTAAAAATAAAGAAAGAAAATGTAGGAAGTTTTATCCTGTTTAACCACAGCATATTTTTTCCATCCTCAGGGAAAAAAAAAAAATAATTCTGTTTGAAAAGGATACTCTGTTAGGTATAGCATAATGTTTTCCCTGACTTTAATGGATTTCACTGTTTTAGAAAGCACTGGAAATGGAAAACTTTTGACACTAACAACTAAAATCATATCACATTACTTGTATTAAAAGCAATAAGCCCTTAGAAAAAGAGAGCGAAGAGAAACATAGTTACAGTAGCGTTCTTTCTTTGAAAAGAGATACTTCAAGGATTTATTTTCTTTAGAAACATATGTAAGTAAGCTTAATTATACTGAGACAGAAGTGTTGAATAACAAGGAATTAGTTTTAAATTCAGATAAACATCTATCACTTTAATAGTTTGGATATATCTAGGGACTATTAAGCATTCAGTCTTAATAAAAGCATTAGCGTGACATCGTATTTGACATAACAACTGAAAATCTTTGTGGGACCCACACACCTACCTATGCTGTAACATTCTAATGTTACATTATTTACATTACTTCTATTTTTTCTATTTATTCTTATTATATTCTAATATTCTAATTATTATTCTATTTTTTTTCTAAGTTACATTAATTCTAATTCTATGCTGTAACATTCACCATTTCTAGTTCTGTTCTGAATTGAAGTCAAATTTTATTTATATTAAAAGCTGCAAGTATAATGTTTAAGATACAGACTATCATGATATCATGCCATGTCTGGAATAATGCTGAACAATAGATTACACGCCATATATTTACACTGCTGATAAACATGTTATCAGAGTTAACCCTACTGATTTATGGCTTCATAAAAAGTAAATTCAATGTACACTGATTTTACAATTATATGTGGAAAGGAAGTTATTTTGCTGGAATTACCCGTGAATTGGAATTTTTCATGGACTTTCTTTTTTTTTTTTTTACTTCAAGAAAAGTCAGATATATTTTCCACAAAGAAATGGAGACAACATGTTTCTTTTCAGGCAAATCCAACACAGATATAAACTTTACTTTCCTTTGTATTTCTAGTTAAGCACTAGACCACTCCTCCTGGTGACTTGCATTTTTGTAGAAGTTTCTGTTCAAATGCTCAGATTCTTCTTTGGCTGGAGTACTTCATAACTAAGTATAATATAACCATAACTCAGTGACTGTGTATGTGTGGCTTTTTACTGTAGTATTCCTGCCAGCTAACATTTCCAGTGAACGCTGTGGGATTTCAGTGACCAAATCCTTATATAATCCACTTAAATCCCATTGAAAATCCTACCATTAATTAATCCTCTCAGTAATTCTCCTAATGAATACTAACTGTAAAGTTAACTTTTCTGAGTAAGAACAAACATAGAGTGCCCATATTCAGACAGCAACAAGTTAACTTTTAATATTCTTGTTACCAAGAGGCACAATCTAATTTTAGAATCAGTTAATATGTTCTTAGAACCCCCTAATCATGACATTATTTTAGGGTGGTCAAAGCCTTACAGTATATTTATTATTTATGGAGAAGAGAAGACTGAGAGGGGATCTCCTAAGTGTATATAAATATCTGAGGGGTGGGGGACAGAAGGATGTAGCCAACCTCTTCTCAGTGGTTTGTGGGGATAGGACAAGGGGCAATGGCTGCAAGCTAGAGCACAGGAAGTTCCGCACAGACATGCAAAAGAACCATGAGGTGAGGGTGACAAAGCTTTGGAACAGGCTGCCCAGGGAGGTTGTGGAGTCTCCTTCTCTGGAGATATTCAAGGCCTGTCTGGACACCTACCTTGGCAGCCTGCTCTAAGGAATCTGCTTTGGCAGGGGGATTGGACCCAATGATCTTTCGAGGTCCCTTCCAATCCCTACAGTTCTCTGATTCTGTGATTTAACTAAACTGAGTTTAATTTCTATAGAAATTAGAAAGATATAGAAGAAAAGCTGGTAGGTTACTATCTCTATTTAAACATGCATAATTATCATAACCTATCCAAGGGAAGTTATCCTATTCTATCCTATTCTTTTTTTTTTCTTCTTCTTTTTTTCTTTTTTCCTTTTTCTTCCTCACAGGGGCATTAGACTAGATGATCATTCAAGGTCCCTTCCAATCTTTAACACTCTGTGACTCTGTGATTTTGTGATATAAAACCAACTTTTTTGTAAACAAGATTTTAATGTTTTAATTTTATTTCACTCTTTTCAACAGAATCATAGATTGCCACTGACACTAGAATGAAAAAAAAAAAAAAAGGCCTTAGGCTTTTAGCATGATTCTCTGTATTGATCTGATAACTGTATTATTGCAGTTTACCCTTCAGTTCCAAAACATCAATTATGTGATGTTTTGTAAATCAAAGGAGATATGTACCTGAAAACAAGCAAACAAACACGGAAGAAATAAAAACCTTCTCCAGAGGTGAGAAGAGGTTCTGTCTACCAACTATGCACTTATTTTCCCCTTGATCTTTTAACATGCTCAGGATATCATGAGTTATGAAAATGGAAATATGTGTATATTTTCCTAGATAATTCAGTCTTCATCTTACCTTAGGCCTAAATTTCACCTGACACCTGAGAATTTGGTTTCACATCGGGCATTCTTTACATCACATTAATGAGATTCATGGGTTGTTAATAGCAGTGAAGCAATGTTTGTGAACATTTTCCTTTTTTATTTTTTTCCTTTTATTTTTTCTCCCAGTTATATCCTTGAATAGAGCTATTTAAGTTTAGCCCTGGTGTCAAGTGGATCTATGGAAGGCCTTGGATTTAGTAGTTATCCTTCAAATCAACATTAAAAAAAAAAATAATAATTAGAGAACTGTTCATCTGATCATATTCACACAGGTTGAGAAAGTTGAGACTTGCTGCTGTCTTCCAGCTACCAACACCAGTTGTTTTGGAGATCTTTGGTTTTCTTACTTATATCTAGAAAGTTCTGTTTTGGGAGCAGCTACAATAAAAGAGTTCTCATCTCCTCACTTACAGAAAAATGTAACTGTTCTTGAAAACATTACCTTTAGTAGTCAACTATGACTACAACTGTTCTTATGGATTCATTACTGTTTGGTATGCAGTGTTAGGAACATGACAAATAGTCTTATCTAATAATTGAAAAATATCTCGAGTTCCATTGATCAATTCTGAAAGAAATACAGCCTAGTAAAAAGCAAAATGGGAGTAAAAGATTTGAAAAAAAAAATATAAAATGATGGCATTTAGACTGTATGGTTAAAATACAGTTGGAATGGAAAAGAAGTCAGTAAAAGAAGGGAACAAATAAAATGAAAGTTTAAAATTATACATAGGAAAACTTATTGAAGCAAGAGAAACACTTGAAAAGCAATTTAATGTCAGAATGACAGATGTTTATGTTGAAACTAAAATTTCACTTTTCATAGCACTGTATTGTGGACCTTATTGTTTGAATAGTATTGAAGATTGAATTTATTTAAAATAGTCTTCTTTATTATGGCTATTAATTTCTATACCACAACTACCTATATTTTGACTTTCAGTTTTTACTTGGAGATCATGAAGTACACTTTATAAGATGTACAACACTCATTAAATATATGGTGTTCATTTAATCAGCAGTTTGCCTGGTTTACTCATTTGGAAAATCAACATGTGTCTATAATGTTCATATGCTTTAATTTTTTGGTGGCCTCTTAAAGACAGAGGTCAAAACGATAACATGCTCATGTACAGCAACTGTGAAAGGCCAATCAGAGTAAACTACCCATACTAGTGTCACAGCTGAAAAATGAGTATTAGTCACTTGTCTAATTTATAGAGACAGGTGAAAAGAACATGAGAATCTTGCATCCCAGTCCTTTTCCCTTCCTAGCTAAATCACTTTTGCAGTCCAACAATTTCTCCCCCAACACTACCCCATAGAGTTCTGTGAGCTCCAGTAAGTCTCAAGCATACTTGGTTAAGATTGTATGTTTCTTATTAAAGAAATATTTTCTGGTAGAGAACATAAATTAATTGAAACATTTCCATTTCCAATTTGCAAAGTATGCTGATTTTGCCAGCAAAGGAATCTTTAACAAATATATTAAAAAATATTGGAAAGAGACATTTTATGGTATCTCTGCCCTGTTCCAAGAGCTGTAATTTAAAAACTATTCAGTTGAAGTCTTCAGATTTAATTTGCTTTTTAAGTCTCAAAGAGTTATTCAAAAATAAATAAATAAATTAATTAATTAATAAATAATAATAATAATAATAAAACATAAACTTTTATTTGCAAGTTATTTCTTAAACAATTTTACATACAAATGGGTATAGAAACTATTTGGGGGAGGTTGCATATTACATTTGCTGATTTTTTGTTTCTTTGTGTGTTTATCTTACCTTATCTTCATCCTTGCATAATAAAGAATTTACATTTGTGGAGAGATGAACTGTGGAAAATATGATCTTAATGTACATAATCTTGGAAAGCAACTAGGCAGAATGTAACAATATAATTCTGACCTTGCCAGGGAGGTGATTATCCTTCTCTATTCTGTCCTTGTGACATCTCACCTGGAGTGCTGCATCCACGTCTGGGGCCCCCAGAACAAGATGTGGACCTGTTAGAGCAGGTCTAGAGGAGAACCACAAAGATGAGCAGAGGTTGGAGTATCTCTCGTATGAAAAAAGGTGAGAGCTGGGGATGTTCAGCCTGAAAAAGAGACTGTCCAGGGAGACTCATTCTGAGTCTCATTCTTGATTCTCATTCTCTGTAATGAAGGACAATGCTCAACATTAGTGTACAGTCCCCCATTCCATGCGTAAGTTACATATCTCAGTATACTCAAGGCAACTGGCATACTACCAATTATGTTATTGAAAGTCAGAAACAAACTGATAATTTCCACTGTGGCAGGAAACAGAAAAAAAAAAAAAAAAAAAGTTAACATTTCAATCCCAGTCCTCAGGTAAAAAATTACAACAAAACAAAACAAAACAAAACAAAACAAACACATTAGGTTTCATATGTCTGCAAGACAAGACTACAAACATTTTTATTTTTAAAGGTAATCTATTTTTCAAATAAGAGAACAGATCTCACTTTTCCTCTTTTGACATATCATTCCTATTTAATTTAGGAGGTGGAAGTTTCACTCTATATAGACGAGGCCCGAACACAACTTTTTTTCCTTGTCTAATGGCAACTCAGCCTCTTATCTTACATCTGCAGTGGGCACTTTTAATATTGAATTGGTCTCTCCTCCAACTGAAGTTATCACTTTTATAAAAGTGTTTCAGAGTCATTAAAGAGAGGATACAAGTAGAAGTTTACTGTTAGTCAATGTCTACATACCAACTTTAAGCATTTCGAGCTAAATTTCTAACTGTTGTTTTACTTGTTATTGTCATTGCTGAATTTTATCACACAACTAGAAAAAACTGCATGTATAATCCATACTGTAGCACTCAATTTAGCTTTCTCTGAGACTGCTGCTTTCCTGCCTTGCTTTTCACATCAATTCTTATTTTAAATTCTGAGCAGGAGTTGTCATTTTAATGTGTACTTAAAATATGTGATATAAACAAGAATGTTAATGTAGTATTAATTATTTCTAGTAGGCTATTCTCATAGGCCTTAAAAATGAGCATTTGCTGTTAAAAGTATGAGTCTGGAAGAGGCAGATCCTACTTATCTGCTAACTTAATTCAGATTGGGGATTTGGTGATTCAAATGTTCATTTTTAATTGCTATGAAAACTTCTCAATTTTCACGGGTCTATTGTGGAAAAGAAAGTGTGCTTTTACTGGCAAAGGAGGAAAAACAAACAAACAAACAAACAATAGAAAAATACATTAAATAAAACTATATCTGGACACTTTAAAATTTTATTTGGTCTGGGACTCTATTAGCTAATGTAAGCCCCTGTGAGATCTGTTGCCAGTAGTTAGCTATATATGTTTATTTACATACCAGTAATGTTTTTAATTCTTGAATCACTGAAACTCACATGCAAATTAGAATTTCTTCTTGGTGCTCTACCTCAGACCTTGGTGAGAACTGTTAGACTGAGAATAGAAATATTTCTGACCAGAGGGTAAAACCGGGACTGCCCACAACCTTTGCTTCACCCTGACAGATGGGTAAAACCAGGACAACCCACAACCGCTCTGTCTGTGTTCCTTCCTAAGCTTTCCAGTCCTGCAGGCATGCCTGCAGACCTGATCTGGTTCCTCTGCCTGCCCAGCCCAGGGAACAAGGCTCAGACAGGGAATTAGCACTCCCTTGGACCAGGTCTGCCTCCACTTGCTGTCCAAAATAGCTGAGCTGGCATGGAGCTGGTACAGTAACTTATTTCTGGAAAAGACTGTAAGTAAAAGACTGTGGGAGCAAGGAGGAAGCAAGAGAAGAATTATGACTCAAAATTATGTCTGTGAGTCACTGTGTTTCCCTGGGCTACCCAGGAGTTATACTCAGCCTCCCACTTGGAGTGAATGCAAAGCCACAGCTTAGCTCAACAAGAAAGCTGAAACTTGAATTTAGAAGTATAGGTTAGCAAAGAGTGACTTAATGATATTTGTTTGTTTGTGTGCTTTTATATTGAATTAAGAGCATCTGCAATAACTCTGATAAAGTCAACAGCTAATCTGAGATCATGATGGAGTTCAGTGCTGTGTTCAGCTCTGGGGCCCATAGCACAAGAAAGTTATGAACTTTTTAAAGCAGCTCCAGAGGAGGGCCACAAAAAGGGCTGGACAACCTCTCCTATGAAGAAGGGCTGAAAAAGTTGTGGTTTCTCAGCCTGAAGAAGCTCCAGGGAGAAGTTATAGTGGCCTTCTAGTACCTAAAGGAGGCCTACAGGAAAGCTGGGGAGGGATTCTTTGTCAGGAAATGTAGTGATAGAACAAAGGAGAATGGCTTTAAACCAAAAGAGTGTAGATTTAGATTAGTTTTTTTACTCTGAGGCTGGTGAGACACTGGAACAGGTTGCCCAGAGAACGCTGTGAATGCCCCATCCTTAGAAGTGTTCAAAGCCAGGTTGGATGGCATTTGGGGCAACTTAATCTACTGGGAAGTGTCCCTGTCCATGGCCGGGGGGTTGGAACTAGAGGTTGTTTAAGATCTCTTTCAATCATAGAATCATAGAATCATAGAATATCCTGAGTTGGAAGGGACCCTTAAGGATCATCAAGTCCAACTCTTGACACCGCACAGGTCTACCCAAAAGTTCAGACCATGTGACTAAGTGCACAGTGCAATCTCTTCTTAAATTCAGACAGGCTCAGTGCAGTGACCACTTCCCTGGGGAGCCTGTTCCAGTGTGCAACCACCCTCTCTGTGAAGAACCCCCTCCTGACGTCAAGCCTAAATTTCCCCTGCCTCAGCTTAACCCCGTTCCCGCGGGTCCTGTCACTAGTGTTAATGGAGAAAAGGTCTCCTGCCTCTCGACACCCCCTTACGAGGAAGTTGTAGACTGCGATGAGGTCTCCCCTCAGCCTCCTCTTCTCCAGGCTGAACAGACCCAGTGACCTCAGCCGTTCTTCGTACGTCTTCCCCTCCAGGCCTTTCACCATCTTCGTAGCCCTCCTCTGGACACTCTCCAACAGTTTCATGTCCTTTTTATACTGTGGTGCCCAGAACTGCACACAGTACTCGAGGTGAGGCCGCACCAGCGCAGAGTAGAGCGGGACAATCACCTCCCTTGACCTACTAGCGATGCCGTGCTTGATGCACCCCAGGACACGGTTGGCCCTCCTGGCTGCCAGGGCACACTGCTGGCTCATATTCAACTTGCTGTCTACCACGACCCCCAGATCCCTCTCTTCTAGGCTGCTCTCCAGCGTCTCATCGCCCAGTCTGTACATGCAGCCAGGGTTTCCCCGTCCCAGGTGCAGGACCCGGCACTTGCTCTTATTGAACTTCATGCGGTTGGTGATCGCCCAGCTCTCCAACCTGTCCAGATCCCTCTGCAAGGCCTTTACGCCCTCATTTGAGTCCACAACTCCTCCAAGTTTGGTGTCATCAGCAAACTTGCTCAAAATACCTTCTATTCCTACATCCAGATTGTTTATAAAAATATTGAAAAGTACCGGCCCTAAAATGGAGCCTTGAGGGACCCCACTGGTGACCGCCCGCCAGCCTGACGCAGCCCCATTTACCATAACCTTTTGGGCCCTGCCCGTTAGCCAATTGCTCACCCATCGTATAATGTTTTTATTTAGCTGTATGGTGGACATTTTGTCCAGTAGGATCCTATGGGAAACCATGTCAAAAGCCTTGCTGAAGTCCAAAAAAATCACATCAGCTGGTTTCCCTTGGTCCACCATACGGGTGATCTTATCATAAAAGGAAATCAGGTTAGTTAGGCAGGACCTACCCTTCACAAACCCATGCTGGCTGGGACCAATGACTGCTTTGTCCCCCAGGTGCGCCTCAATAAGTCCGAGAACCAACTTCTCCATGATTTTACCAGGCACTGACATGAGACTGACAGGCCTGTAATTGCTAGGGTCTTCTTTCTGACCCTTCTTGAAAATCGGCACAACATTTGCCAGCTTCCAGTCTACCGGGACCTCTCCAAATTCCCAGGATCGTTGAAAAATAATTGAAAGAGGTACCGCGATGACGTCCGCCAGCTCTTTCAGCACCCGGGGATGAATCCCATCCGGACCCATGGACTTGTAGGGATCCAGGTGGAGTAGCAAATCCCGCACACGTTCAGGGTCAGTTGGGAGTTTGTCATCCCCACCATCCTGGTCCTCCAGCTCAGGGCACCCTGGGTCCCGAAGCCCATCATCGGCATTGAAGACAGAGGCAAAGAAGGCATTTCAACCTAAAACATTCTATGATTTTGCTTCATTCCTTCCATTGTGTTTGTTATGAGTCTCACAGTGAGAATGATAACTGTATACATACTTGTTACGCTAGAATATTTATAGCCTGCAGATGAACATCTGCAAATTGAAAGTCAGTTTTGAACATCCATTTAGTGAAAGTTCAGTTTGTTGTTTCTTAGGAGCAAGAATACATTTTTTTCCTACAGGTTCATTCTTCTCTAGTGGCAACTTTCAACTGTTCCCATATTTCAGGGTATGCATTCATGTTCAAATGTTCTAATAGAGCTAAAATGTTAACATTTCTCTGAATATGTCTACATATGAAACACAATTTGCTCCCACAGTTGCTCCTGATAAATTGCTTCAGCACAATATTTATCCATTCCTCCTTAGGATGACAATTGTGCTTAGCAAGTGTCCTTAACAAGGGTGCTCATATGAGTCACAGTATACACCTAGAAAAAGAAAACAGCAACAACACATCTCTTTACTTTGCCTTACTGGATAGTTATTCTTTTTGTGCACCTCATTTGCTGCCTATACATCAATACAGGGGAAAAGCAGTTTAACAGACATAGCTCTGTCTTGCTAAGGGTACTAAAGTGTCTTGTTGTTACGGTTTCTAAGTGCAGCCAAGGGCTGGGACTAGCAGACTTTCAAGCATTAAAGCTTCAGTGATTATCTGGAAGAATCTTTATAAAAGCACCTAAAGCTTTAGTTCAAGTGTTTCTAGTAAAATAGGAGGAATTGGGTCCTTGTGACCCCCAAATTGGGTCCAGCATTCAGGAAAAATTTCGGGCTCTTTAAGTTCAGTGAGAACCTTGCCAGCACCAGATGAGACAGTGGGCTGTCTCATTTAAAACATTTAAAACAAACACGTACATTTAAAATAAAAACAAAACAAAACAAAACACAAACAAATAAAAATCCAACCCTGTAACTTGGCATTGGATAAAGGTGAAATAGTTGGCAGCTTTATTTTCTTGTAATCTCATATCATTATGATACATTAAAAATAAATGTGTGCTTTTGTGTATATGTGCTTATATGCATACTGATGCACTATGTATATGAGTATGTATATACACACTTCTTTTACATGTGTCTTTATATGTATATGCATAGATATCCATATATACACACAAGTGCACATAGCTTCACTTTCTTGGTTCATGAAGTTTCATTCTTGTTTAAATATACATCTTTCATAAAACCTCTTGAGTAATTGGTCCTGTGTTGTGGGTTAGCAGTGTACTGTATTTCCTCAGGGTTATAATCCTGTGCACATCTCTCAGAGTTTTTCATTCACTAATTAGTGCAGTCAGAGATCAAGTCCATTTTCTATCAGTTGGAATTACCTTTTCTATCAATTTTTTTATAAATGTATTTTTTGTCATTTATATCACTAAAATAAAGAAGCAGTTAATATGGCAAAATTCTTACTTCCATATAGAAATTAATTATTTCTTTACACTCATTATTTCCAGTATATATGTTTTTTATATCTTTCAATATCAGAACTTCATAGCAAGAAATTTACATTCCTGTCAGGAGGCTTTCCATTATTTCTGTTCCCCCACACTGAGCTTTCACCCAGCTTTGTTGTTTGAGTGGCCACACTCTTTTAAGGGAGAAAATTCCTCTCTCAGAAAAACAAGGAAGATAATACATGCTTTCATAGTCTAAGTTTTGTGAGTTTAATGGTCAGTTTTCTTAAGAAAACAGAAAGATATTTCTGTTCGTGGTATAAATACACCAGAAAATATTTTCAGATAAGAAGGCTTTCCACCCTGCCTGAAACTAGAAGAGATATAATCCCAAATATTTAGGACCTGTTGTACATGTATTGTATTATGATTTACTAATACAAAATAGTCAAGTTTACAGTTTTCATTTATACATGGTCTGTTCTGAAAGTAGCAGGACTTTTTTTTTTTTTTTTTAAATTATTCATGAGAATAGAACAAACGATTAGAATTTTTCAAAGTGGCACTCTTCCGCATCTACACACTGCTGCCAATGAGTTTTCCAGTTTTCGTATGCCTCCAGGAACGCCTGGACCATAATGCCGTTTAGCACCCTCTTCACAGTCTCTTGAAGCGCCTCTACAGATGCGGGATGATTCCCCTTGAGCATCGATTTTATTCTCGGGAATAGAAAAAAGTATGTCGGGGCCAAGTCAGGGCTGGAGGGGGGCTGAGGCAGCGTTGCCACCTTGTGCTGGGCAAGATACTCCACTACGTGGAACACTGTGTGGCTTGGCACGTTGTCATGGTGCAGCCGCCAATTGTTGACGATGGCTGAGTGGACACAAGCAATGTGTTTTCACAGTCTTGTGAGGACTTCCACGTAAAAAACTGCATTAACTGTTTGTCCGGGTGGTACAAACTCTTTGTGGATGACTCCATGTCGATCAAAAAAGCAAATGAGCATGGACTTTTGCTTGGATTTGCTCATTCATGCTTTCTTGGGGCGTGGGGAAGCAGGGGTGTGCCATTCTGTGCTCTGCCGCTTACTCTCTGGGTTGTATTTAAACACCCACGTCTCGTCACCGGTCACTACATTGTCCAAAAAGTCGGGCTCCTCATTCACATGATGAAGAAGATCCTAGCAGATCGCTTTACAGTTGGCCTTTTGCTCCTCTGACAACACTCGTGGCACAAACTTCGCGCACACTTTCCTCATGGCTAAGTTTTCTTTCACCATCTCAAAAACTTGGGTTTGAGGAATGTTCAAGTCATCAGCAATCATTCTGATACTCATCCTGTGAGCACAGTTAAGTAAATTTTTCACTCATAACACATTTTTGTTGGTCTTGCTGGTCGAAGGGCGTCCGGAGTGGTCGTCGTCTTCCACTCTTTCCCGACCTTCTTGGAACAGCTTGTGCCACTCAAAAACACCCGATCTACCCATGGCAGCATCAGCATCACTGTAGGCCTCCTTAATCATGTCGTGAGTCTCTTTGCCCGTTTTACCAAGCTTTACACAGAATTTGATCGTGTATCGCTGCTCCAGTAAACGCTCCATGATTCTCCGTGATGAGGCGTTTCGACAGGTGTTCACAATACAATTGACCTGCCGATTTTTCCCAGCGTTCCCAATATCCGCCTCTACTGATCCTGCATGCACAGACCACCTCTCATCTGCCCGTTCGCCCAGGAAAAAGTCAGTCCTACTACTTTAAGAACAGACCATTTATTACTATAAAATCAATTTATACCCACAGTGTAAGTGGGTATAAATTACACCCTCCCAAGGTGTAAGAAAGAAACATTTTTTTTTCTTTTTGGTGTAAGAAGGAACCTTGCCCACACTGACATTAATGACAGAAAAGGCATCAGGAGTTATTTCTTAGCAAATCTTGACATAATTTTTTCATCTCACCTCCACCTTTTCCTGTAGACAAATATCACCTGTAATTATTTTGCATGAATCACTGTCCCAGTAGCATGGGATACACGTGCCAGTGCTGCAAACTATTAAATCTTTTGAACGCCTTTTTTCAAGGAATTTTAATTATAGCACCCAAGGTCATTCTTGTTGAGACTTTATATCATGGGCCAAACTTCAGATCTCAGTGAGTGAGGCAAGAGGTTAGTATGTGTAACTTTATCCACATTGCAAAGTTCATATGCTGCTGATTATAAACTTGCAAACAAATCCTTCATATCTCTCCTCACTATAACAGTTTTATAAGGAGTTCATTTTTTAGAAAAATAAGAGTAGGTGACAAGGACAAATTGTCCTGAAGCATGCGAAGGAAATCTAACTTCCCCAATTTATCATGAAAAAGAGATTATAATTAGAAATATCATATCTTTTTGGACTGCGCTGAGTGTACTTAGGTCACTTCACAGTTTTGCTGTCAAGGAATAATTGGCTTGACTTCAGTGAGACAGGATGAATTCTCTTTTCATTTTTCTCAACATCTGGTTTTGTCTCTTTCCACAGGCAGACATATATTTATAGACTAGACTTGAGCTGAAAGGACAGAATCAAACTCTTTGCTCACTAATTTAAAAACTCAATATATTTGGCAATTTGAATAAACAAAATGTTTGCCAGTCTTTATGAATGGTACCATCTCTCAAGGGACATTCTCTTAGACATTTGGTTCATTGTCTGAAATATAAATTTGGAAGTTTTATAAAATTTTAATCCAAATTCTCCTTTGGATAACATTAATTAGCACACAGTAGATCACAGTAATGACAGTAATCAATCATGTTAATATTTCTGCTATTTATCCTACACTTTATGTCTTACAAACATTCATGTCTAAAGTCTATTTGGTCAGTGCAGCAAAACTGCATTTATGTTGTACGGTTCTTTATTTCTTGACAAACTTTGTGTTTTCATTTTTTTTTCCTTTTCTCAAAAAGAACCACCCTGGTTCATCTGCCTCTTTCACTTTATTTGACATATATATGTTTTACACCTTAAGAATTGTTTTGTCTCACATGTGTAATTTGCTTTTAGCCTGCTTTTATCATATTTGCTTCAGAGAGCTTTCATGTCTTCAGCTGTGATTAAATTGTGTTAATTAGGAAAATATCTAATGGCGTCTTGCCCATCACCATGCCCAAATGGTCTTGTAAAGTTAAGAGAGAGAGAGAGAGAGAGAGAGACAGAGAGAGAAAGGAAGGAAGGAAGGAAGGAAGGAAGGAAGGAAGGAAGGAAGGAAGGAAGGAAGGAAGGAAGGAAGGAAGGAAGGAAGGAAGGAAGGAAGGAAGGAAGGAAGGAAGGAAGGAAGGAAGGAAAGCAATATATACTTTAAATTCCTTTGATGCATTTACAAAAATGTCAACATTAATAATATCTTTTTTAGATACCAGTGGGCAAAAGTATAACAAGACAGATTTGGATAGAAAATAATGTAAATACTTTTTTTAATAGTAAGAATAATTATTTATTGGGAGAATTTTCTAGCTAAAGTGATGGAGCTGTTATAATTGAATGTCTTTCTAGATCATGTACTTGAGCTCATCAAGAAATTATTAGGCTTGATGCAAAAATTACTTAATTAAATATTATGTCCAGTGTAAAGGTCAGACTACACAGTCATAACAATCCTTTTTGGCCTTCACTTGCAGGTAAAATTGTTGCCAAGCGAATACAAGTCCTAACTTCTATTGATTTCAATAATAAAATGTTTTTATCCTATAAATTTATGAACAAAACTTTGATTTATATTTTAGTTCATTTATTTTTAATCTATTGTAAATAGATTACAAAAAAATAGATTACAAAAAAATAGGTTACAAAAAAGAGTGAGATATGGATACAATGGTATATACTTCTTTATGTTTTTACAATGGCAATGAGTAGTTATATTTTTAATTGTACTTTGTCCCAAAGAATTCTGAAGGGCTTTGCAAATGGATAAATCAAGTTCATAATTTCAGCCAGTAATGGAACAAAGCTGTCTCTTGCATAAATCTTGTTTGGCTATTTCAATGGTTTTACGCATTGCTGTTTTTGTTGTAGTGATAGGGTCATGGTATAATAATGGTCATGATATAATAATAGTTGGAAAATGGAAAAAAAAAAAAAAAAAGAAAACAAAGGAAAAGTTCTTAATGTTCATTCAGCCATTAGTTTCATTCTCAGTGAAAGCACAACAAAATGTCTTCAGGTATAGTCTTAAAGTTGTAACTATGCACCAAGTTAACAAACAGTTGTTCTCTGAGGGTATGGACTTAATGATGTAAAATGTTTTATTATTGTCTTGTGTGTCTTTACAAAAGGACAAAAAATATAAAACTACCTTCTTAATCACATTGAGAAATGTCCCTGAATGAAATGAGCTAAATGTCCCTATGGAAATTTAGCATTTTTCCATCTGCCTTTTCTTATCAATGAGCCTGTTAAGATATATATATGTTTTACTTTAATATTGGCTTTAATATTAATTAAATATTTAATATTTAATATATTTGATATTATGATAGTGTTTATATACACCATATATAATGTGACCTCCTCTAGTCAATTACAGAACTTTTTGACTTCCCTGAGACACAGAGAAGGTCCTTGCTGCCTTTTCTCTTCTGCAAGTTAATGCCTGTATTTATAGCTCCTTCACAGCAGCAGAGTCAGGCAATTTAGAAACTAACAGGGGTCAGTCTGCTGTTGTGACCCTTAATTGCTTCTGTCTTAAAACATTTCAGTATTTCTAAGATGTGTAATTCTTTTTATTTTCAGTGCACATGAAAACGGATAATGTTAGCATTTTGCAGTTAATTCAATTACTTTCCACTTGTGAAAATGCTGACAGGATTTCCGACCACTGGAAGAAGTGCCCTGACTGTTAGATGTGATTGGCAGCCCAGACATAACTTATAAACTGCAGCTGAAATTAAAGCATTTTATCTTCACTGATATATATCCTTCATGACAAACCATTCAGCAATACTTTTAACCCGTTATTTCAGATTTTCAACAGCAATTAATGACCTATTTGTTAGATAATGATCTCAGTCAAATCACAGACAAATCAGCATCTGCTTCAGTAATGGACAAGACTTTGAAGCACTTGTGAACATAAGTTATAGCTGTTGCTTTTTTAAGTACTTATAGTATTTTTTTAGATTTATATTATTTGCAACACTATTATAAAAAGACTTTGAATTGTGTATTTCATATTATTTAAAAAATATGAAAAAAAAAAAGAAAAAAGAAAAAATATTCAAAAAGAAAAGTGTCGTCTGCATACTAGAGAAAATAATTTACCAGATTAAAACATATATATTTTATTAATTATATTTAAATATAATTTTAAGAATTTGCAAAATAGTATAACAGAAAATAGGTTTGGAAAGTAAAGTGTGAAAAAAAAGCAATTATAAAATGCATGAAGAGAAAAAATATACTTTAAACTATGATAAAATAAAGCTTGTAGTCATCACACCTATGTTTCTTCACTTAGACTTTAGTTAACCCAAATGTTCTCTACAGTATATGGAAAGAAAAAGACATGTTTCCAAGGGTGATTCCTGTGGGGTTAATTTCCATCTCCAAGGGGCTACATTCATGATTAAGTACATAGAGATACAGGATGCCTCTGTACCTGGTTTAGATTGGGCATCTAGATTTTAGACAGAAAACATATGGGACATGAGCTTCCATTAAGCACCCATCCAATAATATTATCAAAGCATGAGTTTATAACAAAATAAGGTATATGAACAGAGAAGAACTAAAAAGGGTGAAAATGTCTATATGACAAATCAAGGATTTATTCCAGTATGAGTATTGCAGACATGTGCATGAAACCTTAAAACTCAGAAGAATAGATAACAATAGATAACAGCCACATACTAGAGCTCTACTTTTTTTTTTTCTTTTTCTTTTTTTTTTTTTTTTAAGGTCATAAAAAGGAGGGGAAAAAAAAAAAAAGAGAGAAGAAAAATTTGAAAGTATTAAGTAGAGTGAAATCCTAAATGAGCAAAAGATGCACTTCTAGCTTGAGGCGCAAGAATATTAAGTATTTATTTTATTTTATTTTATATTTTATTTTATTTTATTTTATTTTATTTTATTTTATTTTATTTTATTTTATTTTATTTTATTTTATTTTATTTTATTTTATTTTATTTCAATTGGCATATCTAACCTGAGGAGCTAGAATAACAATGTTTAGTCTTCTGCATAGCAAAGGCTTTCTTAATTAAATATATGTCTGGGTCTGTATGTGCAGACAGCTGCAAGAACAGAAGGTTTGACCAGGGCCAACTAGAACTCTCTTGAGCAAGAGTGTTTCATAGCTTACAGAAGAAAATTTATTTGTGGTCTCTCTCTTGGGTCTCTCTTCTCAAGGAAACTGATCTTATTGTTAATTTGTTGCCTCTCCTCAAAGATCAATGGGAGATTGATGCATCTTCCAAAATTTGAAATCAGAGATGAGATTGACATACCAAGTTGCCTTGATGCAGTAAGGAATATTGGTTGAAATGCCTTAGACATGCATTATGGGTTTATGTTTTCAGCAGTGAATATCCGAAATATCATTACAGCTGATTTTCTACTGAAAAATAGTGCCCTAAGGATGTGAGAGGAATGATTAAATCACATTAAAGCTATAAGCATTTTAACATAGTCAATATATAGGTATACTGTTCTTTTTTCTTTCTCTTTTTTTTTTTTGGAAAATAACTTAATTATCTTGAAAGACAAGCTAATATGAGATATGAAAATTAAGAGCTATTAGGGAAAATTAAGTAAAGAACTATGCTTATATGTAATTTAAACCTTCCTTGAGGAAGGTTTAAACCTTGAGGAAGGTTTAAAATCATGACAAATTATAAGACATTTTTGTCCTCTTTTTTTGTCCTCTTTTAATCAAATTTACTTTTACACTCTGCTTCATTTTAATTATTAATTTCCATTTTTTTTTAATTCTTTGGCTTCTGCAATGATAAGTAAACATACACAGTGCTTATTCACTTAAAAATGAGTCAAAATGATTCTTTTTTATTTTTTTTTTCAGAAAAATCTCAGTTATTAAGGAATCATTACTACTCCAATATGTAGCTGGTTCTTAAGACATAAAGTCTAGCTTTTTTCACATATCTTACAGATTTTTCTTGCAATATTTATTTTTAACTAGGAAATAGTTACAAGTTATATAGTGTAATTCCTTTTGTCATTTTAGTGGATATAAGCAAAAATAAATAAATAAATAAATAAAATATTTTTATAAATGCCTCTTTGTTATGTCTCTGTTTAATTACACTTACAGATATGGTTTTCCCCTATCATCATGTGCTTTTGGTTATAGTGATATCTGCATTTTAGAGGATTTAAGTGTTAAGTATTCATCATCTGTCAAGAAAAGAAATTGTTTCGTTGCATTTTAGAACAGGTATAGACTAATTAGAAGCTAGTGGAATTTTATTTATTTATATAAAAGAATTCTTCAATTTAGGACTTAAAAAGTCAGAAACATATCTTCTGCTTCAGTGCACCATTGATTGTGCAGATTGGATTATTACTTAATCCATCAAAGATGTTAATTACACCTTTTAATAATTGGAATTGTTAAGACAAAAGAAAAAAAAAAAAAAAAAAAAAAAGATTAATTTAATGATAAGCAGTTTTAACACAAAGCAAGCATTTTAAGTTCAAGACGTTGCCTGAAACAGGAGAAATTGCCTGAAGGCTATGGAGAAAGCTTTATATGGTATTTATATGGTATAAGGAAATATGTGACATATTTCCTTACTTTAGCACAGTTTACAGCTGGTTACTTCTGTTTGTGCTTGCAGAGTCTTCTAAGGATTATTCATGTTGACTAAAATAAAATCAAATGAAGCTTGAGATTTCTGTACAATCTTTGTATTGCTAAAATTACATAGCTATATTTCTATGAGTATTTCTATAGCAGTAATTAGTGAAAATCACTTTCTCAGTGATATCTGTTTTGAGAAGAATATAAATATATAACAGACTAGGTGAAGCAGTACCAAAACAAATTTCCCCTGTGAAGTAAATATATGCGGGCAGGAAGAACAATACTATATCAGTTTAAATTGTGATGATGAATTTATGGAGACAATTTGTAATTATTAGTTTCCTTACCAGGCCTATAAAATTTACAGAGTGAAGTTCACTTGAAAAGTCCTTGTCGAATCTACATGGCCAGATATATTTTATTAATTTATCACAAGCGTCTCTTCAGTGACTTTAAATTAAGATGTGCTGAGGGCAAAATGGCTACATAGAAGTAATGCAGTGGATACGCAATGGATACATAGAAGTAAGCTCTTGTAGAGTAAAAGAATATTGACCATAGAGTCATCAAGAATTTCTGTGAACCCATAATTTTTTGCTTTGCTTTGTTTTATAATGAAATAAAATCAATTCATTTCATGGGTAATCAGTTCAATGAAAGGAATGGTTGTAACATTTGTTTTTTTTTTCTGATGCAATAATTATAAATACACATTGACAAGCTATCATATTTTAGATAGGAATGAGTGTGTTGGGCTTTTTTTTTTTTTTCCTTAAGACTCCACATATATTAATTTAGGTTTCTAAGGCAGGTTTTTTTTTTTTTTTTTTTTTTTTTTTTTTTTTTTTTTTTTAACATGCAGAGGAATATAGGCTACATCAGTACAAAATAGATAATTTCATATCTATCTTCCTCTTTCTTCAGTTTAGACTAGGTCAAATCAGACAGACTAGGTGAAAGAAATATCTTGTGAAATTCGGAGGTTGGTTCAAATGGATCTCATTCTGAATTCTGTGGAAACATTTTTGTAGGTTGCCTAATCTCTGAAGCCTTATAAATACATTGCCAAATCATAATCCAAGATCTACATGAATCTGTATGTTCTGATCCTTGTAGGTATTATTTTCCACTGGTATTAAGAGAGGCTGAAATTTAACCTGAATATTTCCCATGATCAGACAGACTTCTAACACATTTAATAACAGCCCCTTGGCTGTCTGCAAATGATGGCAGTGCATGTGCAGGGTGGAGGGGTGAGGGTCAGTGGACCAGCTGTGTGCAAACCTCAAGACACTAACTGTGTTTTTTCAACAGGCACTGTAGTTATCAGTTACTATTTCATGTGAGAACCGTAGCTTTGGCCTCAATGATTACCTTTAACCCTAGCAACTGCTAAATCAAGAGAATGTTATTTTATTTACTCTGAAGAGGTCTAAGATGCTGAAGGTGATCTGAAGACTCAGCAAACATTGAACTTTAAAGAAAAACTTTTTCTGCTCGTGATGTTTCTTTTGGCAACACTTGAGTAATGTGCTTGTCTCTTATATCTTCTGATGGTGATGGAAATGTACGCAACTTCAGGCTAGTACTCTGTCAGTACTCTAACAAGTGTTAAATAAAAAAATCTATCTAGGTTGCCTTCTGGATAACAAAAACCCTGAAAATTTGTTGCTTGCTGTTGAAATGTGGGCTAAAATATTGAAACTATTGAAGTATAAGACCATGAAATTGCTCTCTTAAAGGTGCTTGCCTGCACAAGGAAGAAAAGCAGTCAAATTTAATAAAATAAAATAATAAAATAAAATAAAATAAAATAAAATAAAATAAAATAAAATAAAATAAAATAAAATAAAATAAAATAAAATAAAATAAAATGTTAAAGTATGCAGTGTCTGTAATAATTGAAAGGGTGGCATACTTTCACATTCTGTTTTGTAATGACACATTTTCAAACAATTGCCTTTCACTTGTTAATATACTTCAGTGTTACTATATGGAGAACCCATGGTCAGCGAGTAACTGAAGATTCTTGAAAATCACAGTAGTCAAAGTTCAGATGTAAGAATTTATTTCCAGATTATGAATTTAATTCTAATCATTGGGATATAATGTTGAAAATTGTGAAAAAAAAACAAACAAACAAACAAAAAAAAAACTGTAGGAAAGACAATTACTGGAACGAAAGAGCTGTGTTTTCAGTCATTTTATAACCTAATGTCAGTCTTACATAGCTGACTCAGAAAATAAGGTAGAATAGACTTTTCATTCTATTCTAGGAGACATTTAAATTTCAGAGCAGGTACAACTGGAGAAAAGGATGAAGCTTTCTGTATCTTGCCTTGCCCTATGTAACCAGACTTTCTCCCAGGCAAGCAGAATGTGTATCCCTGCCCCCATATATCATCAAAGTGTAGCCAGGGCAAAGACCTGAAACCAGGAACTCCCAGAAAACAGCACTCCCAATTCAGATTGCAGTCCTGCAATTCAGATACAGTGGTTATAATGAGCAATTGACCAAGAGAAGGACATGAAATTGTGGAAAGTAAGAAGAATGTTTTGTTGATTGACTAATCTTGTGGTCATTTAATATAACAAACAAAAGTTTGTAATAGGATATAGAAATTAATTTGCAGTCCTCTAATGAGAAAAAGGAAAAGGAGGATGTGACAAACTAATATTTCTTTTTCTTTCTGGACTTTGTCAGGGGAAAATGGTACACAGACTTCTTTATTATATTGCAAAAAATATTTATGTAAAAAACATTTATTATATTGCAAAAAAATATTTTTGTCTAGCAAGCTACATTTACTGGACTTGCTAATAATGTTCACTAATGTATTCTTAATCCAAAGTATCTTGGGAACTTGGACCATATGTAGTGACCTTTCAGATAGTTCCTTGAAAAGCTATCAGAGTAAGAGCTAGAAAGTGAGAACACAAAAGCTTTCACCCTAGCTTTAACCAGGAGGCTGTCTCTCTTCATATTGTTTTCTTGGATTAAAACAAGCAAACAAACAAAAACAAAACAAAACAAAACTGAAGACCAAAAGTATGAATTTTGTCTCTTAAAGATCTGGTTCTAGTTCCAAACACTGATATTTATTATTTTACCTCGATTTCCAAGTTTTCACATATTTTGACCCACTGATAACCTGTTAAACCTAAGCTAACTTCCAGAAAAAACACGAAAGCAAAAACATTATTCTTAAACACAGAGATTCTGTCAAATACTTTAACAGAGGAACTAATGGGGATCTGGAAAATTCTCTTTCAGTAGTGCACAGGAGAGTACTACAGCTCAGCTATGAATTGGTCATAATGGAGATTTAGGTAAAGCATGATTTAAAATCTATATCTAGCAGTACAGCATAGTTTTGTTTGCTTATTGCAGAATCGTGGGATCATACTTGAAGTGTTTCAGAGACTATATAAGTTTTTTATATGTTGATGTATAATCTGAGGGGACTAGAGAAAAAAAATGAACAGTATTATGTTAACATACATTCCCTGGGAAAAGATAAAAAAATAAAAAAATACAACAACAACAACAACAACATAACCCACATAGTTTGTGTACCAAGCTAACAATGATTCTATAAACAACTTTCGAGCAGATTCTGAAACCCAAAGATATTAAAAACATGTTGACCAACACTGTCAGAAAAAGAGTAAAAGTCAGTTTTTAAGTTTGAAACTGCAAGTGAATCTGGTGGATAGAAGTAATGGAATCTATCGTATCACTAATATGCTTCTAAATAGAACTACCAAATTCTTGCACCAATAATTACACCTGAGCTTCTCGTAAGAGAATCCTTTATAACCAGTGGGGGGGAGGGGAAGTTGGGTAGGGAAAAGGGGGAACACTTCTAGAGTGCAATTTATCTCAGCAATGTTGGACATATGGATGAGGTGAACAGCTGTGTCCCTGGAACTAGTTACTTCTTTGCTGTAGAGATTAGACAAAGTGATCATAGGTAGTCATTAATGTTGGGCTTCTGAAATTGGATGTCCCTCCTTTAATGTAAGGTTTTGTAAGGTATTAGGTATATATCTGAATATTTAGGGATGAAAAAATGTTTCTTGTTTCTATGTTTAATCTTTTTCCAGGCTGTGATACAAGGTTGATGTCATTAGCCTGTCCTCTAAATGTGGTCCTGAAATCTCACTTCAGAAGTGTTATGAGTATTCTGTAAATGCAGAAGTGAAAGCAGAACCTAGTTTTTTGACTTCTTTGGCTCTTCAAGTATTGCCAAATGTCTGCTGCCCAGGAAGTAATAACAACAACCTAGCGGTTTTTACAATACTTGACTGAAAACTTTTGAAATTGCAAATGTATTACAATTGGGAAAAAAAAAAAAAAAAAAGAGTTACAACATCAATTTCTGATGACAATTTCTTTGGAACTTACTTAGGTTTTGAAAAGTACTTTAGTTGCAATTAAAAGAAAATATGGTGCACCTGCAATTTCCTTTGGCCTAGTCTTGACTGATTTCCATGTATTCTAATAACATTCTAATGAATGTTAAGTACTAAGGTTTTTTGTTGCTGCTGTTTTCTGTTTGTTTAATAAAGCAAATAGGATTGAGTGTCCTTACTAGTACAAGACATGAAGCATGCAATTATTTGGCTAGCAAGTAAGTAGTAACTGGCAAACTGTGTGGAGAATCTGGAGATTAGATTTGGATGTGGTGCTTTGGGGCATGGTTTAGTGGGTGATATTGGTGGTAGGGAGATGGTTGGACCAGATGATCTCGGAGGTCTTTTCCAACCTTAATGATTCTATGATTATATGACTGTCCTGGTCATCCCAGAGTCTGCAGTGAGGACTGAATGGCATAGGGACTAAACTATTCTTGCAGCTGAGTGGGTGGGTCTTTGCACTTCAGAGCTAAGACAAATAACTAGCTAAAGCAGGAAAATATTTACTGCCACTACCCACTACACATACTGCCACCATACATAATGTACTGACATTATGACTGAAAATAACTTTCCTGGCTCAAAGACTATCAAAGTTGCATATTTTCCACGAATAATACAAGATCTTTCTTAAATCAAGGGACACGGAAACAACATCTCTTATAATATCATAACCACATCTGTGTCTGCATCCACTGTACAAGTCAGTGCACATTTTCATCTTGTATCAATTCAGTCATCTGTACTGCCTGAATTAATAATACCATCTTGCTGAACTTCTCATGCAGTCAGTAGACAAGGATGAGCCATTACAAAGGGTCAAGTAGGTCAAATCTCTCTTTGGAGGGTCATAATTCTCTCCATTTTATGGGATTCAGTTTATGGGATTCAGTTACTGGGTATGCAGTTCAGTAGCTTGGGTGTCTCTGATAAGTCCTCAGTAGAGCTGGAATTAAAATAAATCCACATGATTTAGAAAATTATTAAGGGCAGTGCAAAGGAGATGATAGAAACCAACCAATCAGTATCTGAAAGGTTGCATTGGTCTTCTGTACTCAGGTTACTAAAGAAAAGAGGTCAGAAAACATTGCATTTCTTTCTTTTTCTCCTTGAGCTTCCTCAGAAATTCATTCCAATATTAGCATTGACCATGATCTTCAGCCAGTTAAACATGCCATGTTTAAACTAAATGACTTAATTTGTCTTAAGAACTGAGATCTTGAGTTTTATCATTAAACAAAGGTCTTCTGTTTTAGGTCAAATATGAAATAATGAATATTTTCTAATCTTTAATCTAATTGTATCAAATGCTCAGCATGTCTTTTCTTCTGAAGAAAAAGAACTCCCAACTGAAATAGCAAGCAAACAGTAATGTTTAACCATTCCTGTTGTTTCTTCTCACCTTTTAGTATGAGATCCAGTTTGTTTAAACCATACCTAAGTTTAGGAGCCTGTAATTCTTAACAATTCCATATAATAAAGCAGTGATTTGTGTACTCAATTCATTAAGAAATTTCTCTGTCCTTCAGACGTCTTACCTTGAAAGATACATGAAATCTTTGGACTTAACAAAATTAAACTTGTCTTGAGAAGCAGAAACCAGAGCATTAGAGACTCTTCCAAACCAGTGAACTAACTGTTAGGCTAGGCCCATATGTGTGTTTGCTGAAATGGTTGCACAAGCCCTTGTACTCTTCACTGACATACCTTTCTAAGCCACTTGAATTGTACTTTGCCTCATAAAAGAAACTCACACTTATTCCACTGAAGTCACCTAATCAAAGTTTAATGGTAGAAAAGGATGTCTTAATCAATAAAAAAATGGGAGTTGAATTTTAGATATGTCCTCATTTTATATACAAATAAATGTATATTTTTTAATTATCAAACATTTTTGATGAAAAATAAAACTTCAACATCTTATGTGCTAAAACATCTGACTGGTTGTTACAGTTATTAACATATAAATACTTCAAGATCTTCATTATAAAGTATATATTTATCTATTTACACCCTTGAGCTACACCATCAAAGATATCTTTGTAAGCTACAATTTTTAGTAAAAATAAATTAAAATTGTTCTGAATCCTACTGAAATAACAAACTGTGGCAATCCATCTGGAATTCATTTTACTTCATATTATGGGGTTTGTGTCACTGCTGTCCAATTTGACATCGAAAAGCACAAAAAATAACATTGACATAAGGATATAGTTATGTTTATACTTACGGAAGCAGATTTTTTCTGTTATTTTCAAAGTAATGTCCTTAGAATTGGCACTCTCAACCAGTTTTCAGGAAAAAAATGTTGGTAGCAAGCATGTTAAAATGCAGCAGCAAAAGCCTATGAAATGAAAAAGTTGTCAGTTCAGCTACTGTTCTTAGTCAAGTACTTCCATTGTACCAATCAGAGGCTGGGAGACTGGAACTGGGAGATTAAGTCTTTACTTTATTTACCTAGACATGCTTTGAGGAAAAAGGTAGAATATGTGTCTGCTGGCTGTATCAATGCTTTTTCTCTTAGGGTTCATTAAGTCATCCCCATTAAAGTCAATAGACATATTTTTAATATGCTTAGTATTTCTTTCTCAAAGCAAAATGAATTGCATTTTTTCTTTCTTTTTTTTTTTTTTTAATGTATTTCCTGAAATCATATTTTATACACTTATATAATGCACTTTATTATTTTTATTATTATTATTTTAACATCTACAAAGCTTAGCCTCCACAATGGCTGTAATAGTAAGATCTTTAGGTGCCTGAAAGAAATAACAGAAAGAAGGCAATAAATAATTGTTCAGTGAAGACTGAGCAGAACTTAGAAATTATCTAAATACAACCAAAGCTAAATGAATATTTATTTTTAATAAGGGTAGGGATCACAGATTCACACAGAATCACAGAATTGTCTATGTTGGAAGAGACCTCCAAGATGATCTAGTCCAACCCCAACCTCTGACCTAACACTAACAAGTCCTGCACTAAACCATATCACTAAGCTCTACATCTAAACGTCTTTAAAGACCTCCAGGGATGGTGACCCAACCTCTTCCCTGGGAAGCCCATTCCAATGCCTAACAACCCTTTCCATAAAGAATTTCTTCCTAATATCCAACCTAAACCTCCCCTGACATAACTTTAGCCCATTCCCTCTCGTCCTGTCGCCAGGCACATGGGAGAATAGACCAATCCCCACCTCGCTACAGCCTCCTTTAAGGTACCTGTAGAGTGTGATAAGGTCATAGAATCATAGAATCATAGAATATCCTGAGTTGGAAGGGACCCTTAAGGATCATCAAGTCCAACTCTTGACACCACACAGGTCTACCCAAAAGTTCAGACCGTGTGACTAAGTGCACAGTGCAATCTCTTCTTAAATTCAGACAGGCTCGGTGCAGTGACCACTTCCCTGGGGAGCCTGTTCCAGTGTGCAACCACCCTCTCTGTGAAGAGAGGTCGCCCCTGAGCCTCCTCTTCTCCAGGCTGAACAATCCCAGCTCCCTCAGTAGCACCTTGTAAGACTTGTTCTCCAGACCCCTCACCAGATTCATTGCCCTTCTCTGGACTCTTGAGGACCTCCATGTCCTTCTTGCAGTGAGGGGCCCAAAACTGAACACAGTACTCAAGGTGCAGCCTCACCAGAGCTGAGTACAGAGGGAGAATATGTAAGTAAAAAGTCATTAGTAACAATTAATACATACAAGGGAAAATCTCCATCTGAGTTAGAAAAACAAGTATGAGGAGTTTAGTATATTCAAATCAGGATATAATTTTATTTAACCCAAAAGCTGAGAGAGTTAGAATCTTAATTTTTAAGTTCAATGACAAGATTTTTTTTTTTAAATTAATTGTCAAAGTGGAGAGAAAAATGTGTGGATGGAACTTAACAACAATGACAGCAGCAAAAACAACAACAAAACCACAATATTCTATCAAGATTTTGTTCTCCTCAGAAATGTAGAGTGAGATTCCTACCACCTAACTTTAGGCTCATCCAGCTAATCTAAAAATATCAGTTCACTCAAAAAAGAAAAATAGACATCTCCTTTAATTCTAAATGTCTCTATATATACAGATATGCATTCATATGTAGTACTTTCCTCTACACATACGCTTATGCTTTCCCACTGATTTGATGAACCTAAAATACTATCTCGCACTACAGGCCTAGATTCTGTTTTGCTAAATTTACGTGGAGTCTCTTCAACTTAAAAGTTCTTATAACTTGGAACTAAGCTGACAATGAGATGACACTGAAGATAGCTTCATCAAAGATAAATGTGCTTACTTGTACTACCATATTGTTATTTGATATATGATGCATTTCTTCAGACAGATGAAATGTAGTAGAGCAAATGTGTCTAGACTTCAGTAAAAATTTAATGTGGTGCTATGAGCTTATATTACTCAGCTGAGGGTTAAGGTTAGACAGGTGTTAGTACAGACCTTATAAAATACATAAAGAAAGGAGAGTTATTGAGTTTGAAGAAGGGCTGTTTTTGGAGTTCCAGAAGTGTTATTCATGGAATGCAACTAATCTAATGGACTCGTTTATAGGCTTGGCATAAAAACAAGCAGAGTGTTAATGAATTTTGCAGATAATGCAAAGAATAGATGACCTTCGGAGTGGAGGTGTGGGTGTGTTGAAGTATTAGACAAAATAAATTGAATGAAATTTTAATAGTAACAAAATCATGGTAATGAACGTAACAGGCTTTAATGAATTACTCTTAAAAGCTGCAGCCAAGACTTTTGGGACCCATAGGGAAGGAGAAAACAAAAGTCTAATGACTGATCCCAGCATGATTAATTAGTGATTGGGATTGTCCATGAAAAGAAAAAAGGGCTCCTAAAATCTATAAAGAAAAGTATTTCCAATGGAATTGGGAAATATTATTATATGGTTAATATAATAATATTGTCATTGTCATGGTTATAATATGGTTATAAATGTTATGGTTATAAATGGTTATAATATGGTTATAATATAACCATTGTCATGGTTAATACTGATGACATATGCCAGCCCAGTGCCACTGAGGAGGCTAAGGACTACTGCCCATATCAAGCTTGAAGACAAGTTTGGGACTTCCATTGGGATTCCACAACTTGGGACTTCAAATGAGAATAAATATTATGCAATGCTGTAAGACTTCTCCAGCTTCATTTTTTCTGATGCCAAAACCCATAACAAAGCTCTGTGAATTACAGGATGTCCCTGCTGCAGCTCAGGAGCTAGAGTTACTGAATTTGATCAGAAAAAAAAAAAAAAAAAAAAAAAAAAAAAGCTAATGCAGAAGGATCTGAAGAAAGGCGCAGGCTAGTAATTCAGGTGGCTCATGAAGTGGAGTACAAGTGCATGGTTCAGAGTCTTCTGCTTTCCTTCCACACAGATGATCTCCCACTCATCACAGTTCATGTTATAGAAAAATACTGCTTGAGTTGTGTAGTAGAAAGCCAGTTGAGAAAAGGTAAATTTAGAAATAGGACTTCAACTAAAATCATATGCAGTAAAATAAAATGAACTCGCAGGAACAAAAAAAAATATCTTAGTAAAACTGTAACCAGGAATAAGTTATTAAATTGTATTTAATATTTTAGTAATGTTCTCATACAAGAACATTGAACAATGCAAAGAAGCATGAATTTTTTAATTTAATTAAAAATAAAGTAAATGCTACATTAAAAATTCTGATACATACAAATATTTATCTTTTACAAATAAAAAAAAAAAAAAAGATAAAAAGACAGAAACAAACAAACAAAAACACAAACAAACAAACAAAAAAGAACTGAGGTACCTGAAAATGGATCAAACTGAAAAAAGAACCAAAAGAACCTAGCCAGACCAGAAGGGGTGGGACTCATGTTTATGAGTACTTCTGAAACTTTAGTAAGCTTTCAGTTTCTAAACAATTCTGAAAAGTCTTACCTTGATCTTTGTTTTCCAACCAAAACTGCTATCTAGTATAGAATATAACCATGGATTTTTATTAATTTTAAGGATTTCATAAGCTCATAGTGTAAAGGTTTATATTGTTGGTGTTTGAATCATTTTATATTTTATGATTTGACACTGCTGATGAAAAAATTGTTGTAGTGTACATTTTTCACAATATTGCAGATAATAATAAATAATAATAATAAATAATAAATATTATTATTAATAATAAATATAATAAATAATAATAATAAATAATAAATAATAAATAATAATATAATAATAAATATAGTAATAAATAATAATAATAATAATAATAATAATAATAATAAATAATCATAAACAGAGAAAGATAAATATTTTTTTGTGAGAAAGAGTACCCAAACAGTAACTTCTGGATGTTCGGTGGCAATTTTTACATCTTGTCAATAGTAAAAACATTGAAGACAGTAAAATCTTGGAGTTGATATCTAGCTCAGATTAAGAGTATCATATTTTTCTTAATTGAGAATATTACCGTGGCTTTTTATTTGTCCTAATCTCATCTGAATGTACTTAAATGTGATTTATTTATCAAAAACCCAATTAAATGTAACATTTAGCAGAGTTGGGAAAGATTTTATATTCTCCAATACTATGGGTAAGTGAATAAGAAGACTTTTAAACAATATAGTTTAAAATTATATATACATCATAAAGCAGAAGAATATTAAAAGGTTTATGTATTTTCTGCAACCTATAGGACTGAATGTTTTAGTTCAAATCAATGTACTAATAGATCTATCTATGAGTTATTAATATTATTGGCATTAGTTCTTATTCATGAATGATAATAGCAATCCATTTTCTCAATGTGTATTAAACACCAGAAGGCTATGGTTCAAAACATATACTATGTCACTTAGTATTCAAATTATTCACAGTTCCTGAAGCATCAAATTTTAGCCAGGGTCAGAAGAAAAATATGTATAGATAAGCGAATTATTTAACTTAAAATTAACCTTACATTCTCTTTTTATTATGAACAACATATTTCAGAGCAATTAGCTAAATGGACTTGAGGTAGTGGAAAATATATCTGCAATTCTCTTGTGGAGCTAATTAAGTCCTCTGTGTTACTTTGATGTGTTTTTGTAGTATAGATTGTTTAATATTGGATTATGCAATTCAGCATGTCTACATTACAGAGTGGAAAATGTAACACTATGCCTACAGCAAAAAGTAAGTGAGGCAGTGGCATGGCATGGTTGATCCTGTAGCACACTTATTATTCATTTCTTAAATGAGGAAAGTTGGCTTTCACAAACAAGATGGTGATTTATCATGTAGATGAAGTTAGAAGGCAAAGGTTACTAGAGGCACACGTAAGAAAATGAACCTTTTTCATACTTTAGTTGAGTAAGAGGTTTATGTCTTCCTTAAGCAGATATAGTATACAGTTCCCTTTCCCTTCCTAAAAAGAACCCTACATTATTTCAATGTATTGATTAGTGTACCTGAAAATCTAGTCTAAGCTCTATTCCCCATATTCAGGTGTATACAACCTGCAGGGGAAAATATAAGATGTATTCAGATATATATACAAGATGCAGAGGGGAACTGATAAGAGAAAATATATATATATATATTTCAAAGCACAAAATTCTGACTATGATGTTTAGATTCTATTCTTGGCTCCAGAACAAGTCACAATTGCTAAGTTGCTTCTAAATTTAATATATTTTTCATGCAACTATTATTTTCCCTGGGAACCATAGCTTATGCATATGCAAAATATCAGCCTTTTTGAATACATACTGGCTATAGAACATGTGTTTGATAAAGAAGCCATGATGGGTAAAAGTGACATATACTTCACTGTCTTCAAGGTAATTACAAATTACAGTTTCCATAATTGCAAGCAACTATTTCATCTTCCTTCAACAGAAAGAAGGGAAGTCATCCACTTGGGTCGGGGCAATCCCAGACATGAGTACAGACTGAGAGAAGAACTCACTGAGAGCAGCCCTGCAGAAAAAAGATTTGGGAGTTCTAATGGATGAAAAACTCTACATGAGCAGCATGCACTTGCAGCCGAGAAGGCCAAAAGTGTCCTGGGCTTCATCAACAGAGGAGTGGCCAGCAGGTGGATGGAGATGATGTTCCCCTCTGCTCTGCCTTTGTGAGGTCATTCTTGGAGTGTTGCATCCAAGTTTGTGGCTGCCAGCACAAGAAAGATGTGGACCTGTTAGGCTGAGTCCAGCAAAGAGCCACAAAGATGATCAGAGGGCTGGATCAGAGGGCTGGAGCACCTCTCCTATGAAAAAAGAGAGAGCTAGGGAAGTTCAACCTGAAAAAGAGAAGTCTTTGGGAGACCCCATTGCAGCCTTTCTGTACTTAAAGGGGGACTTATATAAAAGATGGAGAGTGACTTTTTACTTGCAAAAATAATGATAGAAAAAGGGGGAATAGTTTTAAACTAAAAGAAGATAGATTTAGATTAGAGATTAGGAGGAAAATCCTCATTCAGGGGGTGGTGAGGCACTGAAACAGTTTGCCCAGAGAAGCTGTGGATGCTCTTCCCTGGAGATGTTCAAGATCAGGTTGGATGAGGCCCTGGGCAACCTGATCTAGTGGGTGGTATCCCTGCCCATTGTGGGGGGATTGGAACTAGATGATTTGCCAATCCAAGCCATTCAATGATTATCTATCCACTGTGAACTAGGCTTTTTGGTTAAATGTTAGAACTTTTTCTGTAGACAAATTCTGTGACACAGATTCTTTGGGGGCTGAATATGCCATTAGAATGTGATTTGGATTAGAATTATTTAGGTTGGAAAGAATCTTTAAAATCTTCTAATCTAACCTTTAACCTAGCACTGCCAAGTCCACCATTAAACCATATCACTAAGCATCTACACATTTTTGAAGACCTCCACAGATTGTGACTCGACTATTTCCTCGGGCAGCACATTTCCTATATTTCACAACCCTTTCAGTGAAAAAATTTTTCCTAATATCCAAACTTAATCTCCCCTGGCACAATTTAAGAACATTTTCTCTTGTTTTATCACTTTGTGTTTGGGAGTAAAGACCAATCTACACCTCACTATAGCCTCCTTTAAAGTAATTGTAGAGTGTAATAAGGTCTCCTCTGAGCCTCCTTTTCTCAGGGCTAAATAGCCCCAGCTCCCTCAGCGACTCCTCATAAGACTTGTTCTCTATACACTTCACCAACTTTGTTGCTCTTCTTTGGACATGTTCCGGCACCCCAATGTCCTTCTGCTAGCAAGGGGCCCAAAACTAGTTCAAACAGAATGAGTTTCTTAATTTTGCATCCCATACTCAAGTGATTCCTCGATTAAACAAGATTATTATTGAATTATGTAGTCAGACTAACTAGACTAGCAGCTTCCAACGAGGTTTTAATTAACAGATTACAAATACGCTTTTCTTAAAGCTGTTGTTGATGGTTACAGAAGTTACCGCTGCTTGTTAACATTACTGTGGTAACATTATTTGTGCTCATTATTGCCCCTTGGCTATGATTCTGCAATAGGAATGTTTCCCTGCTGCTTCTTGAAATCCAAAGACAAAGAACCAAGCCCTTCAGAAGCAGTCCCTTTACGGTAGACGTAAGAGATGCTTGGGACAACAAAAACTCTTCTTAGCCATGTCACTGATGCTGTAATATATCAGTTAAATAATAATTATTATTTTCTGGAATAAAATAAGCTTGCAATAGAATAAGTTATCCAAATTAAAACAAAACTAGCAGGCACGGATTTAATAAAGAGGAAAGACTGCATCTAATAATAATTTAAAAAAAAAAAAAAAAAAAAAAAGAAAAAGAAAAAAAGTGGATCCAGAGAACAAACGCCACAGTAGCACTGACCTGTGATTATCTGTAGCCTTTAATTTTTTATATTCTTCTTGGCTACTGTGAAAACTAGTACTCTTCCAAATAATATCTGGGCATGGTTCAAGGAACAATACAAGAAAGACCATTCTGAGTTAGGGGGTTGGATGATTTAATGTTGTCTGGAGATGAAGATAGTAGAACAGTTTAATTTTATGGGTATATGTTATGTGGCCAGAAAAATTTAGCAGTACTTATGTAGCCAGGGAGACGATACTCTTTCACAATAGTGGGACCTATTACATCATTAACACCTCTCAAACAGAAGAGGTATCAGCAGTTTCACTTCTGTAAATGTTGTTTTGTATATCACTGTGGTGGTTTTACTCAGGTGGGCAGCCGAGCTCCACCACAACCGCTCTCTCACTCCCCCTCTCCTCAAAGAGGAAGGGGGAGAAAATACAACACAGAAAAGTCTAGGTTTGAGATAAGAAAGGTTTAATTAAAGGGAAAGGGAATGGGGAGGAAAAAACAGAGACAAAAGAAGCAATCAGTCCGCGCGGAAGCACAGAGAGAGAAAAAATTATTCTCTACTTCCCATCAGCGAGCGGTGTTCGGCCACGTCCTGGGAAGCAGGGCCTCAAACGCGTAGTGGTTGTTCAGGAGGAACAGCCCCCTCCCCCACGAGAGCCCCCACTTTTATTGCTGAGTGTGACTTCAGGTGTTATGGAATATCCCTTTGGCTGGTTTAGGTCAGCTGCCCCAGCAATGTCCCCTCCCCATCACTTGCCCACCCCCAGCCTGCTGGCTCTTGGGGGCTTAGAAGGAGTCCTGATGCTGTGCCAGCACTATGCAGCAATAGACACAACACTGGAGTGATATCAGTGCTGTTCCAGCTACGAGTGCAGAGTACAGCACTGTACGGGCTGCTGCAGGGAAAAGGTGACTCCAGCTCAGACAGACCCAACACAATCACCAATGTTTTTTTGTTATTGATGTGTGATCTTTTTCTGAGAATAACAGTGGCTAAACACAGTTTAGATAATGTTGGGAAAATGTTACCAAAGCTAACTCATTAATTGTCTTCTATAATAAGATTGGTAACACAAATATTCACCGTATATTTAATTTTTAGTACAAATAAATTTTAATTAGTTCTTTGAAAAATATCTCTTGGTTTGTCTATTTACATTTCAGGCTGAATATAGTGCAGAATAGAAGAAACATGATTCAGAGTGACTTTCATCTTTTTCTTTTTTTTTTTTTTCCACAATGATCAAAGTCTTCCTTGATTGCAGACACTGAAATTTATTACACTGTAGCTTCCTACGTTCATCAGCATGTGACAGAAATAACAGCATTTTAAGCATTTTGATCATGAGAAAACATTTATCAGGCTGACATTTTGGCTACTTTACAGAAACGTATGAACTTATGAAGTCCACCAGTAGCGCATAAGAAAGGTATAAATTAAAGTTCTTTTATGACATTTTGAGATATATGATTAATGGGATATAACCCAATTTGATTAATCTATGCATTCTTATGCATTCTTAGTATCTCTTATTTGACATTTATAGCTAGTTGCTTTTTTTCTGAAAATTCTTATTTTGTTTATATGCAATAGGATATTAATCATCCTTCCAATTAGTCTTTTTTTTTTTTTTTAGGCACCAAAAAGCCTTGTCTTTACAAAGAGTGTTTCCATTAAACACCTGCTGCTATACTATTTGGTAACTCCACCACACATTTACTGTTTTCTTCTCTCTTGTCAAAATTAGTTTTCATTCTGCACCTTTTATGCTGTGTAATGTTAACAAAGTATTTGAACACAAAAAGCCATTTCACACGTAATGAAACCAATTTGAATGGACATGCATGATGTTCATGCAAGGGGAAAAAAAAATCAAGCAGAAATGAGAGTCATCAGTGCTGGAACCCTATATTTCCATTTGATAAACAATTTCAGTGTTCAGTGACAAATTATATGTCTTGAGTATACACCTGGAAACAATAAAGAATGAAAAGAAGTTAAACTACGATGTGTGAGAGTATCCATTAATGCAGAAACCATAGTGATTACCTTTAAATCATTATTTTACTTCATTCCAAATGTGAAAAATCTTACAGGGAAAATAAATAAATAAATAAAAGTGCTGAAGTGCTAAAAATAATAATAGTTAAACAACAACAACAACAAAAAGATAAAATCTTGTGGCGGCCTCTGAAGCTCTCACTGAGGTTTCTTCAGCTTTCAACTTCCATTTGAGGTGAGGGCTTTCATTACACAGCCTGTTGATATTTCAGATATATCAATGCCAACAATGAAAGCCATGCTTTTTGCATGCTAATAACCAGCCCTGGTGTTAACACATGGAATGAAAATAAATGTCTATGTGATTTTCAGGGAGCCACGTATGTATAAGAAATTCTTGAAAAAGGCCAAAGATTTTTTCAAAATCTGTTATAAAACTGACCTGGAAAAAAAAAAAAAAAAAAAAAAAAAAAAAAAAAAGTAGTTTCCTAATGAATTTGGAGGCAAGAAACAAAGAAGATCTTTAGAAAAATAATAAGGGAATTGGTAGTGTAAGTTTCACGATGGAAGATATTAAATGCTTCTGTGTCGTCCCTCACAACAGAGTATTTGTAACTATGAAATGAGCTCATTAAAAATCTATCACTGAATCTGGATCTTAAAACACATGCCATCATATATATGAGTGAGAATGCTTGTTAGTAATAATAATTATTGCTTGCAGTACTAATAATTAAAGCTCTTCCAGCAGCCAGTGTGTGCTCTTTTCAAGATATATTTTTATATATTTTTTGTCATCTCCTTTTCTCCTTTTGTCATCTCCTTTTGCCTAATCTCCCCCAGACCCCTCACACCCTTTTTTTCTCCTTCTTTTTTTTTTTTTTAAAAAAAAAAAAAAAGAGAAAACATCTCCCCCCTCCCCCCCCCCCCCCCCCCCCCTCCCTGACTTGTAAGGATGGCTCAGAAACCTTTTGAAACTGTAGGCAGACAAAATACCTGGCTAGCTGTAGAACAACCATAGATCAGCTTCAATTTTCAAGGTGGACTTTCATATAAGCTGGAATGGTGTTCAGGCAGAGCTTATTAATTCAACAAGCCTAATGGTAGATTCTTATATAGAAATGTTAAATGCTGTGTAGGCCTGTGTATTTATCTAATGTAACAACCCTGTGGTCGTATAATTCATTGATTTTCTGTGTAGTGCTGCTACTGCCCTTTTAACATATTTCTCCTACATAATCTGTTTTAGATAAACATTATCAAATACCATTTTTTCCATGCTCTATCTACTCTCAGCAGCTCTGAAAGATAAAAAAAAATCACTAAAAAAAAAAAAAAAAAAGCATACACTGAAGTGTGGAAATGTGAATGCCAGTTTTTTTGTAGTTTGATTTTTTTTTTCTTTTCTTTTTTCTTAGACTGACATGCAGCTCAGGTGCTACTGCCTGCACCATTAGCAACTATGTCATTCCCTGTGCAAACATAATTCAGCAAATGTTAATAAGCTCTTATTGAAAGCAGCTGATAAGAGTTTACTGAAGGCATGGCAGTGCATATTTTAATGCCATTATTGCATTTTTAATTGAAATTGCTCTCCCCTTAACGTGCCACACTTAACCTCTAAGTACAATACAGCGTACAAGAGTTTTGAGACTGTTGCACATTAAAGGTGTGTAGTTAGGCATAAAGCCAAACCTAAGTGCTCCTAGCTTCTGTAGAGAATAATATCTTCTAAGGAATGCAAATATTTATATTCAGAAGGTTTCCTTAGAAGCAAATGATTCAGCCTTCAACAATCTCCAGTTCTTCCGAAGAAGGAAGTAGATTATTTTACAGTGTTAATGAATGATTAGCTTTCAATTTATATTGATTCATAAGCACAAGTAAATAAATAGCTATTTTGTTTAGTACTGTCTTTCTGAGTGTTATACTGATACTTGTGAGTCCTTGAGATGGACATTGTATTTCTATTAGCAATTTTATGTTAAAAAATATGTGGTGCATATAGGTCTGTTGTCCACTATTCATCATTTTAAAAAGTGATAAAACAACAACAAAAACATTAAATCCCCATTCTGTTATCAATAGTGGAAATAACAAACAAACAAACAAAAGCTTGTTTTTGACAGCTGAACAGCTTTGTTAGATTGTTTGCTGGGCATTAACAAGCTTCCAGATGTCTCGAGCCTCTTCTCCAACCTTTACTACTCTCGGGAAAAAACAAACAAACTTCATGTAAAACCAGCCATAATTTTATGAAGTTAGTTGCTTATGCCAAAATTAATTTCAGAGGAAAAAATGGTGTGTTAACTAAGAACTGCCCAACCTGAATAATCAAATGTCTGTCAGATCATTGAATGAGCTTAGAAATCAGAAGTATCTAATTAAAAGTATTTTGAAAATGAAATGAAATGAAATGAAATGAAATGAAATGAAATGAAATGAAATGAAATGAAATAAGTTTCTTTTTCAATTTCTTGTGGTTTCAGGTCTTCATGGTTTTGTCACATATTCAGCATCTTCTCCACAATCACAAGAGAAATTTGCAGTCTAAAAATATTAGCTTCTCAAATAGATTGAACACTTGCAGAAAATTCAGTGCAACATTGTGGAAGCTGGTGATGTTGTAGAAGAGGTTAAAAATAGAGTGTGAGTGATGCATTGCACCTGTATTGACAATTTCAGTCAGTATGAATGAAAAAACTTATAAGGTTCTCTCTTACATAAAACTCATAAAATTCGGAAGGGCTAGATTTATGGAAAAGTTAAGACAATGTTCAGGTCACTCGATAGATTGCCATTATCTCTGGTTAGAGAGAAATGAGAGATATCATTAGTTTAAACAAGTCAAATACCTTATTTATTTGTTTAATATATTTTCAATATTTTAAATACTTTATTTTTTCATTATAAGTATTCTATTATCCCCTTCTAAAAATGAAAATATAGATACCCTATATTTAGTCAGTTGTCAGAAGACCAGCTGTAAAAGAACAGAAACATTTTGATTTGAAAAGAAACTTATGTATTGACACTTCAAAATACATTATTTTTCTAATCTATACATGTATTGAACTAAAATTGAGTAAGCCATTACAATTCTATCACACCATGTCTTGTAATTTAGTGCTATGTTTTAATATAAATATTATATTCTCTGACTAGAAAGACATCAAAGTGGAAAACATTTTTGAATATTACTACACTCTTTTTGCATCTTTCTTGTACTAAATACAAAGTGCCTAGTTCCTCAGGGAATTAGAAGTATCTAGTGGGAGTGAGGATAAAGCAATATTAAAAACAAACAAACAAACAAAAAATCAATTTATTGCAGAATTTCACAGTACCTCCGGTGTTATTCAACTAGTGTTTCTATTCAACCATTACTTAAATTTTTAAGATATTCTTCATAGTTAACAACACAAATAAAAATCCCATGCATATCCAACTGAAAGCCTTCCAATTAATAAGGAAAGACATAAAGCCAACATTGGCTTTTCCTTAGTTCTATATGCCATTTCTAATAAGGACTGAATAATAGAAATTCATGCTAAAACTAATCTTTTCTTTACAATAAGAAAACTATAGTGCAGGAAAAATTATAAAATTTTTGGTCTGCATTTCCACAGTCAACGGACATATCTGTTACTGTATATTACTGTAACATTCCAAACACTAAATTAAATTACAGACAATAGAATCAAGTATAATTTACATCTGTGGGAGATTAAAAAATGAGGCTCATTAAGTAGTGTATTTTTCCTATTAGAAATATACATGCTGAAATAATGTTCTTAAAACTTTCTTTTCAACTAGACTTTGCTGTTTCAAATGTACTCCTAAGGCAATGTACATACTTGTTTTTTAAATGTGACATGCTGAAATCAACCTTAACTTTCTTGGATGACTTGACTTTCTTGTGCTGCAGTTTAGGTAACTTTACCACTCCTAAGTTCCAGCCCTGCTACTAAACCTATACAAACAGCCTGAAGCATACTTTATTCAACAGGGCTACAAATAAGCACCAAAGGTCCACCTGTGTTAATATGTTTTGTAGGCTTCTGCTACTTCTGTCACACACTATTAATGTTATAACCAGAAGGAGAGATCAAATAATGTCAAAATTGAACCTGCAAACTTTAGTCTAAACACATGAATCTGTACCATCTGAACTGAAAATCATACTGTTAATTTAATATCAGTAGAGCTCACATAAGTCATAAAAGAGCTACAAACATTACTAGTAGGTATGTTTTTAAATTTATCTTGAAATTGGTATATTGGAAGTATTTTGGATTTTAATAGTAGACATCGGGTATTTTTGTTCCTAACGCCAGCAATTTTTTTCTGTAATTTAAATCATCAGACTATATAAATAAATTGGAAACAGAAATTCAGTGTATAAAGGGCTAGATTCTGCATAGCTGTATTTTCTTTTATACCAGTGCAAATAGGCCAACTGAAATGAGTTTTGCCCCTATAGAACTGGTCTTCAGTTTCTGTTTAAACATACCAAAATGACTTGCAATTTATAATACTCTCTTTTGCACCATGATCTTACCATCTTTTGCTGCTGTGGTTTTTCACCCAGTGACAAAGACTGAATGGAACATGAAGTTGAATCTATGTTACATCCATCCATTTCTGGATTTGTTACATTACACTCTAATCACAAATATTTCTATAATTTCTTTTCTCAAAAGACTTATTAGTCTTCAAGAAAAAGTCAGTACCTGCATAGAGTTTGTAGCTTGATGAGAAGTTTAATGTTTATAACTGTGTGTTGAGTTCTGGGACTGAAAGCCCAAATTAGGTGGTATTGGAAGACATATGAAGGTGATTAAGCATAAATGAATCCAAATTTTGAGAACTCTTGTGTAATGAAACTTCTGAATGTTTACAGTAATATTCCGGAGACTCATTCCACTTGTTTTTTCATTTAAAACTCTCTGACATGAGAATGTAAAAAGGAGATGATAGAATAAATATTTAACATGAAGGGATTCCTTAGATGTCTGTAGTACAGCTTACTTGAAGCACAGGATGGTCTTTCAAGACGCAAAATTTGTGTTAAAGAGCTGATGCTTATATTGGTGGTACAAATGCAAGTACAGGGGCACATAGACTTAGTGGAAGTCAGAGTTGCATTAACAATGTCAAGGCACCTATGCAATCTGGTTTCTAGTAAAGACAGATTCCATATAGCTGCCTTACTAAAACAACATGTGTAAACCCTTATCATACACCAAATGTGCAAACAACCAATGGATACACAGTGAAAATAAATCCTTCTAAAGGACTTGCTTTCTGTTCTCTGATCTTTATAAACCTTCTAAATAAATTAAAAAAAAAAATATTGAAATTCCAAAGTATTAGCTCCATGACCTAATTTAATAATTGATATAAAGACACTGGCCAAGTGATCTATGAATTACCAAAATGCTTAAATTTATAGGGAAAGAAAAGGTCATTGTTTTCAATAGATATTTAGCTTTTATTTTTTATTTTTTTTTCTTTTACATTAATATAAGCACTAGGCAACACTTTCATAGACAATGTTGTAAATTAGTTGTGTGACAATTTTTAGAGATTACCTTATTTTCTGTAGTGATGTCATTGTCACTGAAACTAGTTTCAGAGGAAAAATCTGCTGTCACAGGAAAAAGAAAAAGAAACAAACAAACAAAAAAAAAAACAGACTGCTGTTTGCTTTTATCAAATTTACTTTTCTGCAATAATCTTTTGAAAATACAGGTCCTCATTATAGCTATCATATTCGTATTTTTATTATGATGAATACCACCATTTTTAGCACAGTCTGAGATGGGAAGTGGCTTTGTTGATAAAATGAGAACGTTGTGTGAAATAATGTATATAATGTAATGTATATAATGTAAATAGACATATTATATACTCATTCACACAAGCACACATCCTGTGGGTCACAGAATATTTTCCTCAGATGCCTGTACTCCCACAAAGACGGAATTTTTATCTTACTTTTTTTATCTTACTTGAAAAAGTGACAAGTCCAACTAATGATTTGGTATCAATATATGCATATAGAAAATTCTGTTCTTTAGTGCAAATTGCATTACGGAACATGAAAATGGGTGAATAACCTGGAAGATAGCTAACATGGCTATTAACTAGAATAATTAGAGTAGATTGTGGAATGTTTCATCTCATTCTTGCTTAATAGGTTCATCTAATAACAGTTCTGGTGCTTGCCTTTGTAGATTATTCTAAGGCTAATAGATCTGACTGTCACATTATTATAAGGACTGTATCCTTATTGTTAAATGACCCAAAGGTTCATTTGGTTCCCAACCCAATGGTCCTTGGTTCCATTGTCCTTGAAGTATTTTGTTTTTGGTTTTGTTTCTCTCTCTCTCTCTTTTTTTTTTTTTAATGTATTTTTTTTAAGCCAATATTAACAATTGTGTTGTGTTTTAACAACTTTATTTTCCATTACTTCTGAAAGTTTGAAATGGTGAGAGAATGTCTTATAGTTATCTTACACTCAAACAAATGTCTGTGATTGCAAAAGATGCAAGGAAGAACATTCTGATCTGATTTTCTTGTGATAAAAATGCAATACAGATTGTGGACTATGTGGTCTCAGTGTCAACCATACAGTTGATGTGCCATCCATTGCCAACCATCCATACCTAAGAGTTGTTTATGCAGCTCTTAGACTGAGAAATATATCTTGCAGCAAAAGAGTATATTGAAATTAGAAACAATTTATATGTATGATACTTATTTCTGTGAATAAAACTGGCATATTTAAGCTATTGATAATATAAATATTTCATTTACAATACACAAATGTGTATTTTCTGATGTTTTTCCTCCTTTTTACTTTTCTCTATGAAGAAGGCTTTCTTGTTGCTTTCAGAGCAGACAGTATTTAATATTATCCTAGCGGGGTCAGAATAAAATAAAATATTCCCAAATCTTTAATTCTTAAAGAGAGGAAATTCCCTTGCACTTCAGTTAAGTTTATATGGTAAATGGCAGGATGACTTAACTGTAACATTTTCTTTTAAAGTATTAATGAAATATAATATAAACAATTAAATAGCTTTCAGTTAAATAATATATGTTTAGGACCTATTCGTTCCTAAGTGTACTCACTTGTGACAGTTTGATAATAACAGTATTCTGTGACAACCTATTTCATACAGTTCATGATGCTCATTTTACATATCTTCTGTAGTATCAGGAATGGAGAATTGTATAACAGAGCAATATGAAGTATGTCCTCAAATAGCCCCAAGGTCACAAATAATATGCAGAATATGAATTTCTGTTTTTATTGGAACACTTTTATATAAATTGTTATTTATTTTTTATATTGCAATATACATTTCTGTTTATATTGCAAACAAAAACATTACTCTCAGACTCATAAGTAGTATAGTACTTGGGACATATAGTTCTAATATAACATCTTTGAAGTTTTAATATTTACTTTCTTGTTTTTCATTATTATTTTGGACAGGAAAAAAATTTAAAAAAATTTGAAATAAAAAAAAAGAAAAAGAAAACATGGGGGTGTATATTTGCACATTTTAAATGAATACTCCTTTTTCTAGAAGAACATTTCAATTTGAAGTCTTAGTTGGCTAAGATGAACCAGCTTTAATCAAAATAAAATATGCAAAATTATCAAAACAGTTCCATTAGGTTGAAGTGAAAATTATAAGACTTTTCAATATTTGAAAATGTTCAGTATTTGAAGATTATATTCCAGTTTAGGATTGCAATGTTTTTCAAAGTCACTAGAAATTCTTTCAGTGCCAGAAAAGAGTTCCATCCCAGTTCTAATATATGTATGTTCTTCTTCCCTTTTATTTTTTTTTCTGAAGGTAAATTATCATCTATCAGGATTGTAGCCATGTAAGTTGCTCATTTTCATTTCATTCAGAATATGAAGTTTCCAACCTCCTGAATGACTTTGCCAATCACATAAGTATAAAACCAAGCCCTGGCGAATTTGATGAAATCTGAAATTATTATTTTCTTATTTTCCCCATCTTCATAATGGAAATCTTACTTTTTGCACTGTTTGGCTGTGTCTTCCATTTAGATTGCAAATTCTTAGAGAAAAGGATTGTCCAGCACTGCATGTTTCTAATCCCTCAGTCACTATGGATTCTACACAATATTCTATTATACGAAAATGAAGACACATGTCAACCTCTCATTTCTGTACTATACCTACATACTACAGAAAAAAAGAAAGCAATAACCCCTGTGAGGAATAAACACCATTAAAGGAAATATCTCATGTTTTACCTTCCATAAAGTCAGCTATATCAAGAAAAAATAGGTTGGCCTTAAAAAATCTGACATTAAGCACAAATGCCTAACCAAGAAGCAAGTAAAAGGTGAATTTCTAAAGGGAAAGTGAAGAAGAAAAAAATGCCCATTCATAGATGATATTTATATATACCATGTGTATCAATCAAGACAGGGTAATACCAAGGTGGTGTTCTATTTTGAAGGAGGAAGAGGAGGAAATCTTCTTTTATGGTTACTCTCAGGTTGAACAAGGATATAGAGATGTTACTTGTAATTTTGTGAGATTGTGAGAAAGTGGAGACTTTACATGTAGATTTCTCTAGTGTGACAGGACTTTTTTTTTTTTTTTTTTTTTTTTTTTTTTACCATCGGGTATTTGTCTAAAAGCATCTGAAGGGTTTAGGAGCACAAATTACATCTGAAATTCAGTAGGAGGTAACCTCTGACTGTTAGATGTTTAATCAAAATCATACCAAAATTTACTGTAAGAATTTTATCAAGATTGAAATTGCAAGAAAAGTGCAATAGTTCATAATATAATTTGTAAATGTTATGTGACATGTTCACTTTTAATCTCTGGTTGCACCGCTTATGATCAATTCTGCTGAATTCTACTATCTCAAAGACAAATGCAGAAATACCTCAATTTTTGACTGCTACTGTTTGCGAAGTGTTATTGATTCTGAAATCTTTCAGATATATGTCCAATTTTATTCAAATAAAGCTTTTATCTGTCTCTTTCTTCCAAGACATTTAACCTACCCAGCATTTTACAGTTAATTATGCATTCTCAGGCAGAAAGAGTGGAGACATAAATTTTAAAGACAGTTATTTCTATGTATTGCTTTTCGTTGCAGTGCTGAAAATTGCAAACATTGTCAAGGTACAAACTTAGCTAATGTATAGAATGCATTTTGTAGTGGACTTCACCTATTAAATTTAATAGGCTTCCTTAAAATTCAGAGCATAGAAATAGGTTGCATACCTTTGGATTCCTGTACAAAATACTTTGAAATGTCATTTAGGAATTCATCTTTCTCTTGTTCTGATTTAAAAATAAGTAAGTAAATATGACAGCAGGATAAATATCTTTTATATTTGTGGGATTTGGCCAACCTATTTGCAATGGTTTGTGGGAACAGAACAAGGGTAAATGGCCACAAAATGGATCACAGGACATTCCACACCAACATGTGAAATAACTTCTTCATGGTAAGGGTGACACAGCACTGGAACAGGCTGCCCAGGGAGGTGGTGGATCTCTGAAGATATTTATCTCTGAAGATATTTAAGGCCCGTCTGGATACCTACCTGGGCAACCTGCTCTAGGGAACCTGCTTTGGCAGAGGGGTTTGACCGAATGATGTCTTGAGGTCCCTTCCAACCCCTACAATTCTGTGATTCTGTAATCTTGAACTAGATATCTGACCAAACAAAATAAAAGCTGAATGAGGCAAATCCCACCAACAGTATAAGAGAATGAATTCTTACATAAAAATCCATCTCAATGAATTAAATAAATAAATCAATAAATAAAATAGTCATAAATAAACAAACAGACTTTTTTATGTATTAGATTTTCATAAATATTCAAAAGCATTTGGGATGTACCAGGAAGACCAGGATGGAATCACAGATATGTAAGTGCTAGTTACCTCAAATTAGGTAGGCTTTCTGAAGACAGTGATGCTTAGCAGCTGAATACTTGTCTCTATTCTGTGGATTAAATCTTTAAAAGAAACTATTCTTGTTAATTAAAGAGAATGGACTTTAGTGTAATAACATAATAATTTCCACATAGCTTCATTCACTGATATAGAGGTGCTGTTCTCAGTAAAACATGAGTTTATTTCAGCATGTGAGGTGTAGCTAATCATTTTAAATTCGCCTATGGAATATTATCTCAAAATCTGTATCTGCTGTGAGTAATTGATTTGTCAGGAAAAATCAAAAAACAAACAAAAAAAAACAACAAAAAAAACCAACAAAAACAAAAACAAAAACAAAAACAAAAAAACAACACACACCTTGAAAGTTTCCTTTCATCTTTTTCATGCTTTCCATCTCAATTTTCCCTCTGCTTTTGCTTTTTTTTTTTTTTTTTTTTTTTTTTTTTTACAATGTATCCTTTCTCTTTCATTCTGTTTTTTGTCGTGTTGACGATTCCAGAAAGCCTTACGTATATTGTCAATCACATGCCATCCTGCCCAAGAACATATGCCCCTGAAAATCACATGGGATAGCTCATTTTTATCCATCTTTTCAAAGGAAATTCAATTTAACAGTCATTTTGAATAGCATAAAACCCTGACTTCTGGCATCTTCAGTTTAAATGAAAGCACCAGATTCTCTTTCTGTCAAAACACTGGATCTCTCCATAGGAAGAATTCTACCCTTACCAGATTGGTGTGGTAATAAGCATGTAGTAAGCAGTACACCTTAATAAATTGAGCCCTCAAGAGACTGGATTGTCTGTGTTTCATCAGAAGAGGGCTATGATTATTTGAACCATATGTATCTTTCAAAACTCAAGGGTTTTAGAAATTGGTTCTTTCACTTGTTAACACTTAAGATATTAAACATAATGTAAAACATTTTATGCAAGCATAATGTAAAAATAACATTTCTTTCCATAGATATGCTTTCTTCCATAGAAATGCCTTGGATGAAGTGAATAATGTGCTCAAAGACTATTTCATGGATGGTTCTGTCATCCTTAAACTGAAGTAATTTTGTATTAAAAATACCTGATTTACATTTCTGCTGGAAAGTATTAATAGGCAAACATATTTCTGAAGTTTTCTGTCACGAATTCTATATTTAGAATTCATATTATATATATATGTATAATGTATATATAATGTATATATGTATATATACATTGTGTATATAATGTGTATATAATGTATATATGTATATAATTCATTATATATATATGTATAATGATAATAATAACAATTATTATTGCATACAACATTATCACTTCTTATCACCAGTACTCAAAATGTTTTATTAAATAAATAAGGATCATTAGGATTTGAAATCACTAGAGAATTTTAGGCAGTCACATTATACTGGTTTAATATTGCTCATAAGAGTAGATGTCTATTCTTTGGACTGAGATCTGGGGCAATGTAATAACAACAATGGTATTATGTCATTTTGCATAAGCAAGAAATATAAGAAATATGGTTTAATATTTTCTATCACAACCACATTTTAAAAATTTAAAAATGTGGTTGTGATAGAGAATATTTTAAAAATGTGGTTGTGGTAGAGAATATTTTAGGATTGTATCTACATTTTCTGAAAAAAAAAAAAAAAATCACACTAGAAAGCTAAACAATTCATTTTGATAATGAAGTCCCTGGTACTAGGAATATTTCATTATGACTATAGAAAATTTATTTGAATGCTTCCCAAAATTTGCTATTTATCATCAAAATGAATAAAAAAAAATCATCACTGTGCAAGCAGTATCCTATTATGTGGAACTAAGTATGGAATCAGTATAGTAAACTTAATTTAAAATACCTGAAAACATATGCTGAGAGCCAGTTTGTTGAAAGCATGTTGTGAATGCATTAAAACAATTATCTTTTGAATTCCATTTAAATATTTATCACTTTTTGGGATAATGTCATGCCTGTTGTTTCTCAAGTTCAGATAAAATACAGGAGGAAAGTTATTATTAATATGTAGTTTGACAAATGCTTCATGAATATTGGTGTGGTTACCTAGCTTAAAGCTAATGGATTTAACTGGGGAAATGGTGGTTGAGCTCTGGATTAGGCCTTATGTCTGAAGCCATAGTAGCTCATGTAAATCAAAAGTAATATCCAGAATTTTTTAGGGTCACATATCTGACAGAAGGCAGATAACACCTACAGTATTATTAACAGGTACTGTAAATGTTATCAATTGATTTACAAAGAAGTTTTCTTTTAAGACAATGTCAATTGGCTGTAGTTTCTAACTAGGTTTGATTAATTATGAAAAATATCCAGATTTTATTATACTGCATTGAATTTCTTTTTAAGAAATAGTAACAATAGCTTAAATATCAGATTTTTTTTTTTTTTAATAAAATGTGCTTCTGATTAAAATTGCTATAAATCTAGCTTGTATGAAGATTATATGTGTTTATTTTCAATTTGATATACAGTTCCATTGCAGAAGTTTCCAACAAGAACTAAAAACATTAAATACGATCTAAGCATAATTTTTGTTTGTTAATAGTGTGTAGCATATCAATACTATGTGCCTTGGTAGATTTATAATGGTCAAATTTCTGTTTAATAATTAAAAACAGACCAGCTACAGTGGTACTAACTGAACATAATATTTTGCCATTAGGGAAGAAAAACTAAATATTTGCTAGATGTGACAGGTGAAAATATAATAACGTGAAATGGAAATATCAAGAATCAGGACATGAGCTAATATGATTAGCTGTGTTAAAGGATTTCAAATTCCACTGAAATTTTTCTGCCATAAATGAAGTAGAAGTAGAAGAAACAAAAATATAACCTATGATTTATTAAATGTTCTAGTTATAGATTTTTCCAACAGCCTTAAAGAAAGAAGAGAGACTATACTGTGTTTAAATTGAAAATCTTCTCATCTGTCCATACCATACCTTTCAATTTCAGAAACTTTTGCCTCTGTAATTTAAACAAAGTCACAGACAAAGGTCTTCTAAGGAGGGTGCTTACTTGTCACTATTAATTAAACTTCATCATTAGATCCACACATTCTTAGGAAGTGTCTAGAAAAGCACCAAAGAAAAAACATTTTTTTGGGGACTTTGCTGCATCAGCTCACTTTGTGAAGCCAATTACATTCTCCAAATATAGCTAGATAGCCAAACTCACCTGCTGTTAGGAGCAGAGGTTGAATCATGTGAGAGTATTTATGAACTAATGGGTTTTTGCTTGTCATTACTGGACTTTGTTTTCTGTGTCCTACCCTGCCAAGTTTCTGAGGCTTCTGCCTGCCAGCCACAGAGATAAAACCTCAAGCAGTGTAAGTTCATACTTCAGTCTGGCTCTGACTTCTAAGTTTACCTCCTACTGATTCTAGTTACCTAAATGGCACTAAAGTATCTCAGGATCCAGGTATTAATAGTATAATGACAACTTTCACCATTACTACTATATTTTTGAATTAGCTTGTTATTTGCATATAATTTTGCCTTTAAAATTTTATTTTATTTTTTTTCATCAGATTTTACTCACAAACCTCATGTAGCCACATTAACTTTAGCTGTTTCTGGATGTTTTACACTGCTTGCTTTTCTGTTGCTCAACTGTCACTTGTTACTTGAGGCACCTGAGATAGTGCCTCTGTCCTGACTCTGTAATTAGTTTTGCAGCAACTGACGACTGATGAGCAGGAAAGTAAAATTACTAATGCATTAGCTCATATTCAGCAGCATAATTTTGGGGTGAGTTTTCATCTCTACTATTTTTTTCCAGGGAAGAAAATGTTTACCTCCTGTTACCAATTTTAGTGGAATATTGCCATTTAGAGGTCATAACCTTCTCAGAAAGATCCAGCCACTTGTAAGATTATATTTATGTCCTTGTGATGTATGAATCTTTAGAGTACCATTGAATATTAACCTTTTTTAAAGTACTGGTGGTTTAAAACTGAAGGATACTTGCACAGATTGATATTATCATTAACCTATAGTTCATAAGCTGCATTACAGATGTTTCAGGCTGTCTCCATATGTCTCCTATTTGTTTTTCTTCCTTTTTCTTTCTGTCCTTGTTAGGCACAAGCAGATTCTGGTTTTCACTTGTCCTATAATAGCAAATAGTTGAATAGAATACCATTATATAAGGCACACCAAACTGTTACAAAGCCTTTTCCAATATGCTGATAATTGGAAACGTGGAATGTCCTCCAGGTGTTCACAGTACCTCTATTTTATATCTATGGCCTTTTACATTATTGATGTGGACAGAAGGCAAACCCAATTGTTACCTCTTCCTGTAAAGCAGCACTGAGATGCACATCTTACCTATTCAACATGTTCAAAGTGCTAGACTCGTGTCAGTGCCCTGCATCTGGAAAACATCTTTGCCAGAAGAATGTTCTGCAGAATTAAGTAGTGTGGGAGGTGAGACTACATCTCTGTAGAATTTGAAAGGGGAACCAAAGACTTTTATGAGGGCAAAAAAGGGCAAAGGCAATAGACTGTTGTGGTGATGTAATACTATGGAAAACAGAGCAGAAACTTTTTCACTCCCTGGGAAAATAGAAGACAATGCTGAAATAATATTTATTTGCATCCAAGGTCTAACGCTATACATTCCTCACTATGTTTTTTAATTTCTGAGAAACTGGACAACTCACTATACGCTGGCTATTGTGAAACAGTAAAAATTTTTCTACATTTAATGTCCTAAGCATATTTTAGAAGTTATAAAGAATGAGGTTTGGAACTACATGATCTTTAAGGTCTCTTCCAACCCAATCCATTCTATGATTCTATGATTAAAATAAACAAAAACAAAGCAAAACAAACAAGAAAAAAAATAAATAAAAACAACACAAACACACCGATATTACGAATATAACTAGCATTGCTTGACAAATAACTAATAGAATCCTTCTTGTCAAAGGGATTAAGTATGAATATGTTCACTGAATTATATTTGTTATAAGAAAAAGTACAGTAAATAAAATCTGTCTGAATATTTGCCAACAAGCAAAAAGACAACAAACCTGAAAGTTTATTCTCAGCATTTAAACTGGGAAGAAACTAGATTTGTTCTACTTAGATACTACATAGTGCTATTATGAGACATAATCTAGCAGGCTGGATTTGCCTTCACTATAAGTATAGTGAATATATAGTGAATATGTACATATTGAACCAGTAATTTTTTTTGTTAAGATCATTCATATTGTAATGGTGTGTTTTTATTTATTGTGTACAACTTTTAAGTTAAAATAGTAAAACACTATACTATCATTAATATCACTTTCTCAAATTTGGGAATTTGGGGATCGTTATACTGAGGCGATTTGTTCATCAACTGTTAGGAAAATGAATGGTCTTTTCTCTTTTGTCCTTTGTTTTGAGCACTAACTATGCACTCTCCCTCAAAAATTATTCTTTTTTTTTTTTTTTTTTTTTTTATCATGCGTTTTATTTTTTCACAGAAAAACTTTATAGAAAAGTGGTTTTTTTTGTTTTGTTTTTTTTTTTTTTTTTTTTTTTTTTTTTTTTCACAGAAATCTGTGGAAACTCAGCAAACAGAAGGGTTGTACTCACCTGAAATCTTTACCATGTGAGAGAAGCTGAGAGTTTTTCGTCCATGTGCTAGAACTGTTACTGTACTTTATTCACTAACTCTTTAATATAAAATGTACAGACTATTTTGAGCACTAGAGCCAGCACATCTTTCCCAGAAAAGCAATTTAACTACTAAGTTAGTGTCACGCTCTTGCTTGTTCACTGTGCCTGAACCTGAAAATTTTGTTGCACTGCTTCAACAGGAAATGGAGAAAGCATCCATCCTTCCCTACCAATCTAGCAGCTAATAACTTGTGATTAGTCCTCTTTATGGAAAGAGGAAGATCTGTGTTTTGATGCATTTAGAAAAGGAAATTGAACTCATCTCATGTCTGCTATTCCTCAGGTGACCAATTAAAACAATAAAATATTTTTTTAAATATTAGTCAGTACTATATTTTCTCTGTCCAGAATTTCAGAGGAAATCACAGTTGCACCTGATCTTGTAAGTGTTTTAGATGTGTTCAGTATAATTGCAGGTATTAAATCCTAGGATTAGTTAGAAGAACAACCTCTTTTTGGCTTGTGCTCAAGCTTAAGTATGAGCTAGGAACTGAACTGTTCAATTTAAGGATGTGGGTATAGCCAGAAGCACAACGCTTGACAGCTTGAGGAGTCTATAATAACAAGGTAACCCTTGCAAGCATAAGCTTGGTAATTTACATGAAGCCATATATGAGCAAGAATCAGTTGCTTAGATGTGACAGGCATCTAGTGCCATTTTAGACTCCCTGGGACATCCATCCCATTTTCTTGGTATTCAGAAGGTGCTGTAACCTATTTTTGTACACTGTCCTAATATCTCAGATATCTTACAATGCCCACAAATCCTAGTACCTTTCAAAGGAGCTGCATAATACTAATAAATTTGTATTTTTATAACCAAATTGTACCCCAGATCTCCCTGCTTGGTGTTTTGCGGCCCTTCCAAATGTCACATTTACTTCTGTGCTGATCTCTAAACCTACAGCAAAAATATGCCTGTATAGATATGGTGGAGGCAGACCTAAAAATACCTCTTTTTACAAGCTTGATCTTGAGAGGTGTTTAATATAGTCAATGTTCATTTAAGACAATTAAAGATATAGGTGTACTTGGCAGGACTGTCTCTTACATGAGAAAGTTAACAGTTTAAATGATCAGGTAGAGGAATTCATTGTGCTTAGTATTCTCACTGAAAACAAGCAAGTGATTTCTTTGATTTATTTAAAGAAATATTGTCTTGCCTATGAAAAATTTGCATTCAGGACAAGATGAAAGTAAATCGAGGGAAGATACCAGAGTATCCTTTCATGGCTTGTACATAATTAGAACTTTAAAATGCAATTCATTTTCCACAAAACTGACTTGAAAATAAAATAAACTGGATGACTGATATGCTTACTAATAAAGTCATTTTATTTAGGACCTAAAGAATATTAACCTAAAGAATATTAAGAATATAATATATACCTAAAGAATATTAAGAACATAAAGAATTTCCATTTCCATCTAATTTCTAAGCATTTCTAATTTCATCACAAAAAAAATAAATAAATAAATGAATGAAACATCAATCTGCTGGATTTACTTGGCAAGAGAAGCTTGCATTGAAAATACCATCTCCACATTGCTATTCAATCTTGCACTAGGTGTATCATTGCCAAAAATGGTCAGTGCATTAAGCTTTGACAAACAAGACTCTTGTTTTATTCATCATGATACTCCTCTCTGTGACTTACTTTTTCTATTTGTTAAATCAATCCAAAAACACACGTGCAAATTGTTTTAACCTCTTCTGTTGAAAAATGTAATGGAAAGTCTAGATATTAAAACAGTTCTCCACAGCTATTTAGTTTTTGAAGATAGCTCAGGAAAGAAATCACTTGTGAGGTTGAATGACTCCTTTGATTAAAAGAAAAAATTATCATCTAAGGAAACAGTTTTCAGAAAATAGTTGCTTTAAGCCTCTGTTGACATGAATCAGATCTAGTAAACAAATATAGCAAAATATATTTATCTAATTACTAAACTTCTTCAATGCCACAAGAACAATATAAATACTAATTTAAAATAAAACTAAGTTGTGTTTGTTGTATTGAATTCATAGAATCATAGAATGGTTTGTGTTGGAAGGGTCCTTAACTATCATCTAATTCCAATCTCCCTGACATGGACCTCCCACCTGCCACACCTCCCACTAGACCAGGTTGCTCAAAGCCCCATCCAAGCTGGCCTTCGATAATATCCTTAAAGAATACTAAATATTAAGTTAATTAGAATGCCAAATTTTATGTTAAAATTATATAGCTATTAAATGCTAAGTTTATTTCAAGTAAAAAGAATTATTTTTTCTCTTTTCTATAATTTAAGACGTAAGTAAGGTATCTATTGAGGAAAATTAGGAGTCTTTCCTTGAGACTAAACCAGAGATTTAATCTGATATTTCATACCAGTTCCCCTGTGTATTGGTATGACAGAAAAATCCTTTTTTCTGTTCAACTGGAATATTTCTCACATATGTTATTGTGTATAACTTTTGAATGTTGAGTAACAAATTGCAAAACAAGAAGAGGGAGAGAAAAAGAAATTCAAAGACAAGAATCTGAGTAAACTCTACTGGGACTCTATTTTGTTTTTATTCACACAAGAATGGAAATAAGAATTGTTGTCCAGAGAAGGGCAACAAAGCTGGTGAGGACAAGTCTTACAAGGAGAACAAGTCTTACAAGGTGCTACTGAGGGAGCTGGGATTGTTCAGCCTGGAGAAGAGGAGGCTCAGGGGTGACCTTATCACACTCTACAGGTACCTCCTTTAAAAGGAGGCTGTAGCTAGGTAGGGGTTGGTCTAATCTCCCATGTGCCTGGCGACAGGATGAGTAGGAATAGGGGCTAAACCCAGGGGAGGTTTAGGTTGGGTATTAGGAAGAAATTCTTTATGGAAAGGGTTGTTAGACATTGGAATAGGCTGCCCAGGGAAGTGGTTGAGTCACCATCCCTGGAGGTCTTTAAAAGACGTTTAGATGTAGAGCTTAGTGATATGGTTTAGTGCAGGACTTGTTAGTGTTAGGTCAGAGGTTGGACTCAGTGATCTTGGAGGTCTCTTCTAACCTAGATGATTCTGTGATTCTGTGAAAATTAGTCATGATAAATCTTTTTGAAGTAAGAGCATTTGAATTCAAATACAGAACTCAGATCTCATTGGTTTGGAACACCACTCAGAGAACTCAGGACACATTTTTAATAGTGATGTGAATTTTGGTAGTTTTGTATTTGGGCCCCTTATGAAGCTGCCATTCTTAGCTTAAAGATGCAAATCAATTTCTGAAAACCACAGAATATATGACCGGTATCCCATATATGGATGCCAGAGTGTTACACCAATGCAAGAACTTTCTTTGACACATGAACTTTCTCCTCCTTTCTCTTCAAGGACTTTCTCTCACACAGTGGGGCAGTCCTCTCACAGAAGACCAGATGAGGGTCCACTTTTAATTTTTTTTCCCCTAGCTCTGGGACCATCCCACCTCTTCCATCATCAGCTGCTGGGACACATCTAAACAACTGGCAAAGTTATGTTTAAGGACAGCTGTGAGGATAAAACTAAAAGGAACTTAGTGACTTTTACCAAGAGTGACTTTTGTTTCTTCAAAATGAAACAATTCACCATGATACAGATATAGGAATATAGTTCTTTCCCTCAGTCCCAGCTCTGCTGTTTCTAAAACAGCCCTAGGGCACTTCTTTTGAGACTTCCCAACAACAAAATGATTCTTAGCCTCTCCAACATGTTGTGAGCCAAACTGTGCTCTGCACCATCTGATGAGAGTGCAGAAAGACCCCCAATGCTTGCCTCTTTCTTCCTTCCTTCCTGAGGCCTGATTCCAAGTTTCTGCAACATTACACAGGACGAATTTTACTTTCTCTGTGGAAGTGACTTTAGTCTGGATCATACACAACTAAGCCCCAGATCCCCTTAACAGTTCAACATATTTCTTGACAAAATTAGTAATCACTTGGAAAAATATGAATATGTATCTTACAAAGTTTATACTGTTATTGAATTTAGTGTCAACACTTTCCATGAAGTAAGTGGACACAGTGCTGGGTTTAAAACAAGCTTTTTACTTTTCTTTTTTTTTCATTTTTTTCACATTTCAGTTAATGTCCTTTAGTCCAGTGTTTTTTGGTTGGTTGGTTGGTTGGTTGTTCATTTTGTTTTGTTTTGTTTTGTTTTTTCCTTTTTATAAAATATTTGGGAGAACTCTTGTTCCCCCAACACCAACCTGCACAAAGATTATGATGTAAAGATTCACATACAAGTCTTTTGGAAAGCTGACTTGTTTTGAAAATTGTTCCAAATTGTTCCCAGGTGTTTTGTCTCTTTCTTACTCAAAGATTATATGATTAGCATTTTAATGTCCCACAGCTTCTTGTCTAGTTCCCTAGGAAAATATGAAAATGAAGCCATGAAACTAAGCTGTATGGTATTTATCATGTGTACTCTGTATGTCTTTCAGAGCTCTGGGATTTAAACAGGACATCAGTCTTTCATAGCCCATTTGGATATCTTGGCCTTCACATAATGCTGCTGGATGAGTATCAAGAACGACTGTTTGTGGGAGGAAGAGACCTCTTGTATTCCCTCAGTTTGGACCGAGTCAGTGACAACTATCGAGAGGTGGAGTAAACAGATATATATATTTATCACTTGGTTTGATAATGTGTAGCACAAAACAACAGAGTTTGCATGAGTGGAAATGAGATAATGGAGTTCTTGTAGATATTAACATTTTGTGTATGATCTTTAATGCCATGTTTATCTGTAAAAAGAATAAAATAAAATACACTAACTATCATTTCTTTTCCAATGAAAATGACTCTTGATAGAGATCTGGGAGTCACATAGTTATTTTTCAGTCTCACTTTTTTCAGCATGTTTACTAAAATTTAAAGCATTGCACAGCACATTATATATACCTAATTTCTGTATCTCTGCTATATAAATAAGGCTTAATCACTCCCCATTATTAGTATATTAGAATTAAAATTAAATTAGAATTTTTCTACAGCACCAGGAAAACAAACAAACAAAAACATAAGTTATAAGAGAACACATAAACTATGCAATAGCAAGATAAATCCTGCAATTAATTTCTACCCCTTTCTACCCCAAGTCAGTGCTTGTAAGTACTGACTGAAAGTATCATTTGAAGTCTACTTTGTGGTCTGTGGGAGGAGAAAGGGGAGTCAAGTCACAATGTTTCAGATTCTTTTGTTTCTGTCCCTTCTTGTAAGTGAACAGCATATTCTCATACCAACATCCTGGTCCACTTCCTTATCTCTAAGGGTAATTAGCATGTTCTGTTATTGTGAATAGATATGTTTTATCCTTTTTATAAACAGTTTGGGAAAGGCAATCTTAGATATAGGGAAATAGAGATACTCAGGGAGGCCATTTGTGTATTTATCTACATTTAAAATATATATATATTTTTTACATATATACATTATACATATATATATATTATGTATTATATATTGTATGTTATATGTTATATGTTATATGTTGTTATATGTTATATGTTATATATATAATAATTTTTTAATTCCTCAGAGGTCACTATTACATACTGAGCTTTGCTCCTCCATAGTCAGATATGAGTTAACTTCTTTTCCATTTGACAAAACTTATTAATATCCTGTGACAAGATATTAGAGCTCAGGGATATAAAGACATTTATGAGGCAGTTTCTATAAAATAAGCTTGTTTTCCCTTGCTTATTCCCTATTCAGCAGTAAACTTGTATGAAGAAAGATGACAGAATAGAACATTTTATGCTTCTGTCCAATCACCATTGTTCCATCTAGACACACTCTGAAAGTTTGTTACTCTCTTTTTTGTTGTTTTAAAATGGTAGATCAGCCATTTACTCTGAAACTGTATGCTGTCTTGAGACCCATGTTCAGAGTATGACAAATTAATGGAAGCTCTTCTTGCTTACATGCCTACTTTTATGATGTGCAAAAGATGAGACACTGAAATAAATGGAACTTGACCTAACATGTTTTGAAACATGACCTCACTGGGACTTATCTCCCTTGAATACAAATGTAACAATCTTTTTCTCTTTTCCCAGTGTTCACTCAGTGCAGATCTTATTCAGTGATAGCTAGGGAAAACTTGATTGTCCCACAGCACTATCAGCAGAAGTGTGGAATGAGACATTTCTGTTATATGAGAGCTTAATTACTGAGATATGCTGGGGAAAGTTCTTGGAAACAAGAGACCAGTTAATTCATTACTAACAAAGTTATGTATTAAGCTGCCTTTAACTGTATGTTGATTAGCCTTCGACCTTTTCTTTCTCACTGAAGACTTTAGTTTAATTAATCTAAGATACCAGTTCTAATCTAGAGAAAGTATAAGAAGAAGGAGACAAGATTCTGGGTTTTATTTTCTCTCTGGTAACCAGGATGAATCACTAGCTGCAGAAAAGCAGAAGAGATCTTCCATAAATTTGGTAGCTTTGGGGTAGATCTAATTGATTTTTATTCATTCATTTATAAATTTATTTATTTATTTATAGCAAATAGCTTATGTTTTTTAATCCATTACCATCCCATCTTCCACAATTTGGAAGATGAGTATGCTCTCTAAAAACTAAAATAAAACCCACTCCCAGCCAGATATGTATCCCTTCTGCCATAAAATGACCCTGTAATTCCTCAGGTAGTCAGTTCTAGCAAGAATGTCAGGAGTCCCCCAAAGAAAAACAACAAAATGCTGAGTGGATATAAAATGCTTATGTTTTGAGACCTATTGGCTTTCAAAGTATTTCTAATTAACTCAACATGTTATGTATGTATCCCATAAATCTGCATTTGATAAACCACACTGTTCCTTAAAGTTCAATTCTTTGCATCTGTCAAACACAAAGTAGCACTCTCAAAGATAGATCATAGGCACACATTATTCTGAGCACCTATAATATACAATAAAGAAAAAAATGTATAAAAAATGGAAAATATCTCTTAGGGAAGGAAACTGTTCCTGTCATTCTTGTACAAGCAGAAGATTTGAGGAGAGCTCACAAACATGGTGTAGACCTTCTTGGTACTATTGGACAAACACAGGGTATCGCTTATCCACTGGTCATATTCTATTTCCTTGGCCTACTTTTTATTTTTATTCTTTGTCTCTTTCCTTGCATATAATATGCAGAGTTTTTCTATCTTAGTGTTTAGTACTTCCTACCATAAGTTTCTGAAACAAAGCTAATCTTTTTTTTTTGGTTTCTAATATTAATGCCCTAACGATATCAGTGGCAAGAATGATGGAGGCCAAAATGAAATGAAACTTCATTACTACTTGAAACCACGTGTAAAGCCAAATCTGCAGAGGTACCCTCCATGTGATCTTTGCTTTCCCTAGAGATTTCATTTCCTTTCATACCACCTTTGGAATCAAACTTTGCACATATTTGGGATTTGATCTAAAGTCTTTAAGGCTTGTAACGAGCTAAGACACTGATAGATAATTGTATTTGATATCTGTTGCCAAATTTAATTTATTTTTAAAAAAGCATTACAGTTAATTTTAATTGTTGTCAGAGCAGATCTTTGTTGACAGAAAGCTTGAACCAGTGCTGGTAGTTCAGTGATCTGACAACTTTTAGAGGAGGACAACCACTGGTTTGAGAGCAAGCAAGGAGGACAACCTCTTTTCCTCTCCTGTAGAAGTGAAATTAAATTGTACTTCCTATTTGTCCAAAAACTCTTTTCAGATATTCATTCTGTGCAGTTTTTGCTTTAAAGTGTTCAGGAAGGGCTTGCTATGAAGAAAAGCCTTCATAAGTACAGAGGCTTGTCCAGGCAGGTTTCAATATGCTGTTTCTGTTTCTGATCCATTGTGAGATAACTCCAGGTTAGGATTTATGTTGGTGTTGTAATACATAATAAAGCCCTGACAACATATCTTGTGTTTCTCACCTCTGGTGAAGCTAGCTGTATTTCTGCTCTAGACCTAGCTGAATATAAGCCCACTGGCTTGCATTTTCTTAGTATATGAAACATATGCAAACTGAAGTAAGAAACACATAAATTTGATTATCCACTGGAATTACTTTGAAAGAGGTAAGGTGGGTATGTATTTGTTGATACATACACATAGTATCTGCCAGACATAACAGGCTATTTTTGCAGAATTTGCATTCCAGATAAACACAAGTTATGTGTTAGTTAAGCAGCATGTATTGACTTAAAACAAGAACTGGAGTTGCTTAATTGCTCTGTCATATACCACAGTTCAGACTAGTTCACACAGTAGTACATTTTAGCCTGAACTACTATGAAGTTAATATAATTTCTTGAAATCATTTTTCATTCAGCATGCCATCCTGATTTTTTTTTTTTCTGAGACTAGTGACTGAGTATTGAAACTGTTTGGAGATTCTAATTAGGATTCCAGATGCAATTAAAAAGTCTTTTTTCCCTATCTGTAACTATCATTTCTATTGCCCTATTATCCCTATAATTCTTCTATAATTCTTTTTTTTTTTTTTTTCTTTCTTCAAAGAGCATTTTTAAGTATAGATTTTTCCTGTCTTTTCAACAAAGAATTCTCTTCAACGAAGAATTATATCAGTCAGATATCAAGGATAACAATATTGTGGTGCAAGATGAGAAAACATCACTAAACATGAAATTTAAAAACTTCACAGTAATCTGCAGTAGTGACAACTCTTAAATGATTATGTCCAAAAAAAAAGGTCAAGCTTGTAGCCCTGTGAAATGTATGTTAGTGTGATGTTATTCCAGCCTAGATGCACAGGAAATTTCTCAACAGTATGTATTGACAGCTTGCCAAAAGATTTAAATCCTGGCAAAGAACCAATTCAAAGTTAAAGCTGGTAGTTTTCATGACTCTAAAGCATAAACATAAGGAAAAATTAGATGTGGCAGGTTAAAGGCTACCATTACAGTTGATTAATATCTGGATATCCATGCAGTCCAGAAAAATCTTATTTATCCCAGTTAAGGGAAAATGCACTAATTGCACAAATATACTTAAGTGCAGTAAGTACACCTTGATAAAGTATTATTACCTTAGGCCATTTACTACCCATTTCTTTTCAAATGATCATAGAGAGACCAAAGTTGTATATCGGTTGTATAAACCCAGCTAAAAAATTCTTGTGAAGATTTCATGATTAAAAGGAATGATAATAACAACAACAACAACAACAACAACAACAACTTTTTTGGTGTTTTTCAACACTTTTTTTTTTACTACGCACATTTTTGAGTACTATGATCAGACTTAGTATGCACATAAAATCAAATTTTGAAGAATGCTTTGAATCTGATGTGTAGAGTCTCTCTAGGTCTAAGTATAAAAGAATCTTGAAGAGATCAAAATCTTAATGCTTGTTTAGATTAAGATTCATAAGCTTTGTAAGAAATTACTTCAGGCAACTAACATGAGTTTGCCTTACGTGTAGGTAACTGGCTATGAAAATACAAGATAGATTCCCACAACTCTGCATAACTGATGGAAAAGGTGCATAGATGACTGCCTTTCTCCTTCTGACAGACACTTTTTCTATGACAAGCTATGATAAGTATCCTAATAGGTAATACACATATGTCTGAGACAACAACAAAAACAGGGTTTCACTTGGAGGATTTGTACAGGAGTCAGTTTTAAAAAGCAGGTCCACAGCAGAAGTGGTAGATACAGTACAGCTACTGTTGCTCATTAACCTTTTTATAAGAACAATCCACCCAGGAGGGAAATCCCTCCATCTCTGCAAGATGGTTATGCACATATCCTCCACTTCCCATCACAGTATGCTAAGGACCAAATCCTTGCTGCTTATTCTGCTTCTGCTTTTCAGCCTTCCAGATAAAGGGGTAACAACCTTTTTTTTTTTTTTTTTTAATATATATTTATTTATTTAATCTCTCTCTTAATCCTGTTTATGTATTTTAATTACTATCTCTTAAGTGGAGTATGTTTACATAAATATTTTGAATAGCACTGGGACTAAGTACAAAAACAATCACCTACACACTTTATATTAGATAATAGCTTACAGAGTCAACTGTTCAGTTGTTCATTCATGATGTGTTTTCTCAGCTTCTGCATTCCTAACATCCCCTTGTATCACTTACGGGCTAAAAAGAAAACAAACCTACAACATTTTAGCCTACCAGTAAGAGCACGTCTCTGTGGTTGAAGTTGTGGTTTTAAACTTTTATACTCAAGAGATCCTAGAGCTCACATCTCCTAACTTCTAGGCCTTTGGTTAAGAACAGGCTGTTCCCTACTCCATCCTCTCTGCCAATGAACAAATGAAATAGTAAAAGACCTTGACTTCTGAGCTTTAGGCTGAATAAACCAGGAATGATGACTGAATGAGTGCCTTCACAGTACTTCAACAGAATTCAGCCTTCCAGTACCTAAAGTGGGCTACAGAAAATCTGTAGAGGCGCTCTATGTCAGGGAGTGTAGCAATAGGACAGGAGGAATTGTTTTAAACTGAAAGAGAGTAAATTTAGAGTAGATATAAGGAAGACATTCTTCACTATTGACCACGTTGGCCAAGAACAGTTAAAATTGTTGCCTCATCCCTGGAAGTGTTCAAGACCAGGCTGGATGGGGCTTTGTGTAACCTGGTCTGGTGGGAGGTGTTCCTGCCCATGGCAGGGTGGTTGGAACTGGATGGTCTTGAAGGTCTCTTCCAACCCAAACCATTCTATGATTCTATGACTTCAAGCTTTTTTTAATACAACTCCAGGATTTGTAACTTGTTCTAAATACTTGGATTTTTTTGGGGGTAAAATTATTTCAAGAAAATGAGGTAATATAATTAAAAAAAAAAAAAAAAAAAAAAAAAAAAAAAAAAAACTAAGAGAAGATGGATTTAATTTTAAAATGTTTTCCAGATATAATAATAATTTATTACTGGACTATTGACAAAAATATCTTAATGATGGCATCCATTTTTTCATACTTATTTTTTTTCAGCCAAGCCTGTTATCACTGAAGTGAACATGATTTTGTTTTCACTTTTAAAAATTCTAAGAAATAAAGTAACCATTCCAGTCTGCTGAGTCAATGTTTAACATTGTTTTCATCCAAATAAATCATGCATTTGGAATGGATTTTTTTTTTTTTTTTTTTTAATAGTAGTAACAGAAAAATGATCCTAGTTGTATAATTTGGCTTCACTTCCAGTAACTGACTGTGGAGAGCTGATCCTACTCCCATGAGGTTGATTGCTGACCCTCATTAACTTCACTGTGAGCCATTTTTTTTTTCCTAACTGCCACTTAAAGAAGGAAATCAGTAGTTCAAAATTAATACTCTAAGGGAAATTGTTGGAAGTCACTGACAATTTAGCAGGGACATTTCTACTCAACTTATATAAAATGTCCAATACATTAACTTATTTTACATCTGTTTACCAGTATTAATTTTGCTGAGTTACCCTATGCAAAACTGTTACAACTAAAATATGTCACCATCTTGTACATTTTTAGAGATATTTTTAGCTAAATTATTTGGCTTGAAAACTGTTCAAAATGTAACAGAAACTTGATTAAATGTTATAGCATGCAATAAAATAATCTCACATGAAGAGCAGTGGAAAAGTGATATTAATATGATCAAACTGCCAATTGAATTATTTCCTGTTTGTTTGTTTCTCTTCAGATTCACTGGCCTAGTACACCTCTTCAGGCAGAAGAGTGCATAATTAAAGGAAGAGATGCTGTAAGTATCATTTATTACAAATCAAATATACTTTAATTATACTCACTGCTGACCAAAAACAAGGATTCAAACATCCCTAAATTTCAGATAGATCAAAGCATAGATATAATTCTAAGTGTTGCAGCTTAAAAATATGTAACCACTATGAATACACTAAATTATTAGTTTAATTGCTTTTCAAAGCAGCTCAGAAACAGGCCATGAACACTTATCATCTGAACTTTCTCCTAATTCTTTCTCTGGTGACAGCAAAGAAGTTACCTTAGTAAATACTTCTCCTATTTCTATTTCCCTTTCTTTTTATACACGTATAATACCATCTCTTTTCAAACCTTTTCATATTCCAATTAATTTCTAAAATTCAAATTCTCTAAAAACATTCAAAAAGCAGCTAAATTATTAGTAATTATAAGATATATTCAAAATTCTTTTGCCCTATAGGTTTTCTTCAGTTTAAATTGAGTTATATAAATATTTTATTAATAAACCTAGAAGCTGTTCTGTTCTTGTGTTTCATTGCTTTGACTTTAATCAGTTCCCAGGAAAAGACATGAAAGCTCACTGACATACAGTGGCTAATATCATTGGCATGACAGGATTAAAGTTCTTCTGGATGGGAACTCTCCATAATTTTGCAGTGCACCAAGCTCATTATCTGCACCTCATAAATACACAGCAAATACAACACCTAATAAATCTCACAGCTGTGAGAGCTCACACTGTACAAAAGGATTTGAAAATTATGATAGTTTTACAGAAACAGTGATAGGAACACAGAACAAGAAAGGGCACATACAGTGGTTTTCCACAAAACACAGCAATCAGGCAGCCTTGATGATAACCACATTCACTGTGAAGCCTAGGAAGCAATATATATTCCGGTTGAGGTAAAAGCATGAGAAACATCCACATTAAGGGAATGGATGAATCAGAGTGGAAAAGAGAATATAATAATAATAGTAGTAACAACAACAACAATAATTTATTAGAAGTTCATTGCATTTTTCTGGATGCTTTTGGACCTTTGAGGATTTCAGGTGTCGTGTTGAATGTAGTGTTTTTCTATACTATCTGAACTTCATGGTCATATTAAATGAATCAAAAATCTATGGTGTTTCAGTTTTATTTAATACTACTTTTCAGCATAGGCTGCAATTACACTAAACCTCTGTCATTTTTGCTTCACTATTACATGATATGTTGTATTTTCTGATACTTTGAAAATATTCTTTGGGTTAAATAAATACATAAATAGGTATGGTTGTTCCAATTTAATGTAAAGTTTTCACCCTCAGACTCTCTAAGGATTCCCTAAAATTTGAAACCTTTTAAAATCCATTCTACTAGTGTGTCTTCAAACATGCACTGTAATGAATATGATCATTCATTACATATGTTTCCCAAATTCTCTCTGTGAAAGTCAGGTGTCTCATTTTTAAGAAGAAAAACAGAGAATTTTTAAATAAACAAAATAATACAGAGTTGGTGTCTTAAAAACAAACAAACAAACTAAAGGAAATAAAATGTTAAAATTGTGAAAGCTGGAAATATTTCAATACCAACAAATAGCGAACGATCCTCTGATCCTCATTCAAGGCCTAATTATGTGTGGGACAATGTTAATGGGTAATGCTAATTAATTCCAGGGAATCCTTAGTAATTTTCATTAACATGCTCAGTATTCAGTGAGCTAAATTGCTCAACATGCAGAGAATCTAAATTAGAAACAAAATTACTTGCCTTCTCATCTTCATTTTTTGTAGACATAAATGAATATTGGCCTAATGGTGTTATATCTTAAAATCAACCTTTTGCCATTTCTAAGTTCTGAATTCTATTTATCACACTATAAAGTCTCTGAGAAAAACAAAACAAAACAAAACAAAACAAAACAAAACTCATCAGTGGTCTTTCAAAGTTTTTTTCTTGTTTATTTCCAACTTTATTTTCCTTTGCAAAAGATCTGGTGCTCACTGCATAACTGATATTAAGGAGGTCTGAAAATGTTATAATAAGCATCTCAGTGTTGAGGAACTTCAAGTGTTCTCTGCTAGCTCCCTCTCTATGACACGACAACCCACTTTTGCAATGTTTTACAATCTTTAAAGGTTATCAGTTCATCTTGTAGCAGTAAAACCAAGTATTGTAGTCATAAACAAAATTTTTGAAAGCTTGCAACAGACTAAATAGGACTTTTGAAAAAGTCTTGTCTTAACACTTGCATCGTCTTAAACTCAGGTCACACTTTTCTGATCCAGTTCAAGCCAAGGATAAAATCATTCTGCTCTCATCCAGTGTGCCAGGAAACACACCTGTAGGCCTGTGGTGTGAGAACTTTTGATCCTTTCAATTACTTTATCAGAGCTGGAAATCATACAGAAACAGAAATCAAATTCTGTTGTGATGACTAACTCCTTCACACTAAGAAGATTCAGATGAATGAAATTCTACAAATCTATTAATATCAAATCTGTTAATATGTCTATGGAGTCTCCTAAAGATAAACAATATTTATTAATTTAAATGTAGGAAGACAACTTATTTTAATATCTCCTGCCTGATCCTTCCTTGTTACATGTACAGGATATTATTAGTGGGGTCAACAGCAGTGTCTACTTGTTTTTGTTTTTGTTTTTGTTTTTCATTTGTTTTGATAAAGGCTAAAAATGTGGAATGTTTTTTTCTATATTTGGTGTCTTCTCTGCAGAAATTTTCAGGCATTTCTGTGAAGAAACACAGGAGAAAAATTGTATAATTTATGCTCATGCGAAGAAAAAAATAATCCTAAAATCTCTGTTCCTCTAAAATGCTTTTGAGACAAAGATCAAGAGTTGCAGAGATATATGGATTAAGAAAAAAATAAATAAAAATGGAGAAAAGAGCTTCAGAGATACCACAGAGACAGAACAGAGGGGATAAGTCAGAAAGGTCATACTTGGAATACAGAGAGAATGAAGAAGACTATCAGTGCAAAGCATCTACTTAAAAAAGCTACAACACATCATAAAACTACTATGTTTTAATATTCCACTACTACCAGTTAGTAAATATGTACGAAATACAAGAAAAGTGGGTATCTCTGTGTGTTGATTTTCATGTACTTGATGACATCCCACTAATCTCAATTCACTGATTTTCTATTTGTCTGGCAATTAAGTAGAAAATTTTTCTCAGTGGGTCTAAAAAGTACTGTCGGGTGAGAGACCATGCAGATGCCATATGGAATAAGACATTAGTAGTAGTAGTAGTAGTAGTGGTTTCCTTCAAAGAAATAAAAATAGAAAAGAACAAAAAAAAGGGGGGGGGGAAGAAAAAAAAAAAAAAAAAAGAAAGAAAGAAAGAAAGAAAGAAAGAAAGAAAGAAAGAAAGAAAGAAAGAAAGAAAGAAAGAAAGAAAGAAAGAAAGAAAGAAAGAAAGAAAGAAAAAGAAAGAAAGAAAGAAAGAAAGAAAGAAAGAAAGAAAGAAAGAAAGAAAGAAAGAAAGAAAGAAAGAAAGAAAGAAAGAAAAGAAAATATCTAAGAATTAAGAAATTCAAAGACTGATATTAAAAAAGGTTCATTTGTCCTTTGCATATTCAGCTTGCCCAGAACAGTTCAAGTTGTTGCCCCATCCCTGGAAGTGTTCAAGGCAAGGTTGGATGGGGCTTTGGGAAACCTACTCTAGTGGGAGGTGTCCCTGCCCATGTCAGGGGGATTGAAACTGGATGGTCTTGAAGGACCCTTCCAACTGAAACTACTCTATGATTCTATGATATACATATTTAATTACACAGTGTTTTTGTTACCTGCCTGTGTAGACTATCTAATTCTTTTGAAAAATCACATAATAGTCATGGTTGGAAGGGTACTGGCCCCATCCCTGATGCCCACGTACAAGCAGAGACAATTTAAGCAGAACCTGGTGTCCTGTTGCTTTGTCTGGATAAAGTCCCCTACAAGGACCAGGTCCTATGAATGTGAGGCTGCTCCTATCTGTCTGTCGAGGGCCTTGTGTTTATTCTATGTTTTCAGGTGACCTGTAGCAAGCATCCACTATAATGTCACTTAGCCCTCTCTTCCCTTTCATCCTAACCCATGAACTCTCAGTCAGCTCCTCATCCATCCACAGGCAGAGCTTAATGCTCTCATGCATAAAGGACAACACCTTCTCATCATCTTCCCAACCTGTCCTTCCTAAAAAGCCTGCATCATTTCATTACAACACTCCATCAGGGAGCCATCCCACTACATCTCCATGATCCTAGAAAGATCATAATCTCGCAACTGCATCCACATCTCTGACTTGTTTTCATGTTTATTCCCCATACTGTGTGCATTAGTGTACAGGCACTTAAGAGAGTGTCCTGGTTTCAGTTAGAACAGAATTAATTTTCTTCCTAGTAGCTGGTGGAATGCTGTGTTTTGGCTTAGGATGAGAAGAGTGCTGATAACACCCCGATGTTTTAATTGTTGCAGAGCAGTGCTTATACCAAGCCAAGGACATCTCAGCCTTTCGCTCTGTCCTGCCAACAGGCAGGCTGGGGGTGCAGTAAGAGCTGGGAGGGGACAGACCCAGGACAGGTGACCCAAACTAGCCAAAAGGGTATTCCATACCATCTGACATCATGCTAAACAATATATAGGGGTGGCTAGCCGTGGGGAGGGGGCCGGACTGCTCGGGGTTAGGCTGGGCATCGGTCAGCGGGTGGTGAGCAATTGCATTGTGCATCACTTGTTTGTACATATTATTATTACTTTCCTATTATCACCGTTGTATTATTATTATTATTATTATTGTTATTATTATTTTATTATTATTTTCCTGTCTTATTAAACTGTCTTTATCTCAACTCACGGGCTTCACTTTCCATTTCTCTTCCCCGTCCCAGAGAGGGAGGGGGGAGGGTGAGTGAACGGCTGCATGGTGTTTAGCTGCCGGCCGGGTTAAACCACGACAGAGAGGCACCTCAGTATGTCAGATTCCTAAAGAGGGTTTGAGAGATTTCTCCATGCTGGTGCCCTGTAGGTATTTTCCTTCTTACATGCAGGTTGGAGGTGACCCTGACCCAATGTTGTGGAATCAGTGCTCCTGTCATTCCTGTCATATCCATCTTGTCATATCCTGTCATATGTATTCTGGCCATGGCTCTGCCACAGACTCTCCCTCTGAAACAATAACTTCTTTCAAATGGTCATTAAGACACAGGATTGTTCTTATCTAAATATACTAGTCCAAAAACTGGACTTAAAGAGCAAACTTTCCAAAATGAAATTCCTCCACTCTCTTTCACACATTCATTTTATGATAGATTAACTTGTCTTTTGGAGATGTATGGCCTTCTTCACTGAGTATTGAAAGAGCCTAGAAGAAAAGTTTTGATTAGAAGGCCAAATTTTATAATAGCTACTTTATAATAGCTATAATAGATATCTGAGATTAACCCCATGATAATTGTCTTACACTTCATATGACCTGGGTCTTAAAACCCAGGGTCTGAGAAACAGAAATGTCACACAGTGAGTGAAAATGAACAGAAATTTTACTCAAAACATAGAAAACACTGCATAATATTAAACACTCCAATAAACCAAGTCCCAGGAGTTCCAAAATTAATGGATACATTTTTCTCACTCTCTCTGTTCCTAGTTTAGCACAGAAAGGATAATGACCCTACATCTCAAAGCAATGTTTGAAAAAAAATTTAATTGCAATGTTTATGAAGCTTAAAATACGCTAATGAGTCCCAAAGTATTGCCTCAGGGAAAATGAATAATTTCTTCTTCAAAGGAGGGTGCAAATGGTGGAACTAAAAGAAAGCATGAGGTTATACAATATAAAAATATTGATTAGCAATGAATTACACACACACAAAATAGTTGTGCAGTAGCCTTAAAAATAAATAAATAAACAAATAAAATAAAAAAGTGTTATTTTTCTTGAGTTTATTTAACTTGTGAGGGAAGACATTTGCTGACTCTTCATATCTCTTGCTCTGAATTTAATGCCTAGTGCATCTAATAAAAGTTAGTAAAATGAATATCTAGATTTGGATAATATACTTCAGATTAAAGAAACACGAAATATGTTTTATAACTTATTAACTCCTGAGTCATAAAGTGCTTAAAATAAGCTGTGATAAATAAAAGCTCTAAACATGCTTCTAAACATGTCATAAGTGTCTAATAAGTGTCTATCCATGGATTTGGTGAGACTGGGGTACTAGTATAAAGTGGGAGAACTAAGATTTTATACATGATGGAAAAGGAATTCTCTGTATGCAGACCATCACTTGACATATTAAGCACATGACATATTAAACCAACAACAACAAAACACAAGCAAACAATCAAAAACTTTTATGTTTTTAATCTATCCTTTTTAACAGAAATGCTAAGATATTTCTATGTTTATTTTTTATGTAAACTAGGATGAATGTGCGAATTATGTCCGTGTCCTTCACCGATACAACAGAACACATCTCCTGGCTTGTGGAACAGGAGCTTTTGATCCACTCTGTACCTTTATTAGGGTTGGGCACCCATCAGAGGTAAGAAATATCTTTCATAGTAATGACTCTTTAGATTTATATTGCAGCTCTATGGCTAAAAATAAATATTTAAATTCAAGTGCTCAGAGTTCTCATACAAAGCATACAAGAGGTTGTTTTTCCCAATGGAAATGTAATCATCATTCAAAACTAAGTTTGTGACTAGGGGATCTCACTAACAAGGTATATTTTGGAAAATTAAGCAAAGGACTCATCTTTTCATCTTAGAATTTTATACCATTTGAGCTGATACAGCACTTTTTGAAACAGCATCCTTCTTAAATATTTCATTTTTTAGCATAATCTGTTTTTTGGTGTTGTTATTCTGTTTTGTTTTAGGAAATAATGCACCGTATAACAAATATATTTTTAGTTTGATGGCAGATGGAATATCTTAAGCATTTTTTACCAAATTCAGCTTTTAGTGTTGATCGTATTCAACAATGCTGAATGTATTCAGCAATTCCTTAATATTAATTTTAACTGGGTGAAACAATACTACAGAACAGATCGTTAAATGTAGCATAGAATCTATACAATCTGGATCCTTCCTGCCTCAATTATATTAGATCAGAGTTAAAGGATCACCAAATGTACCAATTCCTCATTTTAAATTAGTGTTTAAACCTCCTTAAGTACCTTCTCCTGATTGTATGAAAAAACTTTGTTACTACATGGGGACCACAATGCTGACTGGTTGGACTTTGGACTTGCTTACATCCTGATTCCTTTTATACTTGTTTCCTCCTGCTCCTACATACAGTCAAAAATAAAAATAAAATAAAATAAAATAAAATAAAATAAAATAAAATAAAATAAAATAAAATAAAATAAAATAAAATAAAATAAAATAAAATAAAATAAAATAAAATAAAAAAATAAAATAAAATAAAATAAAATAAAATAAAATAAAATAAAATAAAATAAAATAAAATAAAATAAAATAAAATAAAATAATAGTGAATATATTCTGAAATTCCTTCTAAAAAAAAAGAAAAAGTCTTAGACAGTGTGGAAAGGTATGAATTAAAGGTATAGATTACATTACCAGTTCTGGACCTGCCAGTCCATATGGAAAAAACAAAACTAAAATTCAGCATGAAAATTGGACACTTAGAGCAATCCTTTTGCATATACTTAGTGATGCTGAAGAAAATATTTATTCTACTATAAGGTGAAGCAACCAGTAAGGAATCCCACTGTTTATCCAAGCTGCCCTGAATTTGGAGATTTTCAGTAGGATGTTAAAGAGGCATATGTGATGACTGCTTTTAGGAATCTGACCAGAGATTCCTGGTCATGCAGTTTGAAGATGTGCTGGATAATGGCTTAGTTGTCTCGTGTTTAGTGACATCTCCCAGTAAAGTTGAACATTTTTCATGGAGCTGATGTTAAAACACCATCCAAGAGAGTTCTTGCTTTTTCCAGTGCCATGTACAGGATTTTCAATTTGATTGCAGTTATATTAGTCCACTTCACAGGTAGGTTTAATTTTGTGTATATTATTTATAAAATAACATAAAATGAACAATAATAAAAAAACTTACTGATGATCATAAGAAAAAATAAAGCTTCTAAATAAATATTTACAAGTGTTTTTCTTTCTCTTTCCATATTTTGCAATGTTTGCCAAAATCGTTAAGATATGTTACAAATAATCTGTTGATTTGTATGTATATACAAGGAGAAAAAAATATATTTAATATTTTATGCAGCTGAAATTGGATAAACTGGAAAAAACTCTGCTATATTCTAGAAAATTAAAGCTCAGTTTTGAATTATGTTCTATAAGTTTAAGGCTTACCTTCAATTGTGAAAGAAATATTGCAAATATACCTTATATTTATTTATTTACTTTTGCCTAGTTCCACCCCCCCTGCAATGGAAAGGGACATATTTCACTAGATGAGGGTTGCTCAAAGCCCCGTCCAACCTATCCTTGAACACTTCCTGGGATGGGGAAGTGTATATTAGTAATTAAGTGAAAATACAATGATGATGATGCTAGTGATAATCTTAATGTACATTTTAACTGTATGTTAACATAAATATGTGACTACAGGGGACATTCTTCCTTCCCACCCTAACACACCTGCAGTTATTCCATATCAGAATTACTCACTTTAACACATTATTAATAGACTGATTATTAACACATTATTAATAGACTGATAAAGTCTATTAATAATGTGTTTTCCCTAATTCATTTTCTCACAGATTACAGTTTATGCTCTCCTAACCAATCTGGTTTTATTCCATCTTTTACATCACACTTCAACTGTTATTTCATATGTAGCTGGGAGTTTTGTGCCTTCCATATCGAAGCAGCTATTCTTCAGACTTTTCTCATATATACAGTATTGCTGATTGGTGTATTGGTCAGAACAGCAGGAAAACAAAGAATAGGGGCTAGAGATGATTTAAAATAAGCAGTTGTCTCAAATAAATATTAATAACAGATATAATTTTTATAAAGTCTACTAAATAAGTCAATAAATGTATTTATTTTAGTAATATATATATTTTAATAAGCCTTTCTGTGTAAAAATGTACCCCTTTGACAGATTAAACTAGAACCACATCACCAGAAACAATCTCCAAGGATCCAATCTATGCTGTAAACCTTCATCTGCTGTTAAAATCAGAAGCACTTCAATAGTTACGAATGCAGTACAGGACTTATATTTAAAGCTATTTGATATTCAGAAATACATTGCCTTCTAAAAATGAGGAACAAAATAATGAGCAATTTAAAAAAAAAAAAAAGTGAATTTGCATTTCTTCTTTGGTCCTGTTATGAACCTTGTGTCAGGCTTCCTTGTACAGTTTAAAAGAAGCAATGTCTATATATTTAGGAACACTATTTAAGAATGTATAAGCAACAGACTAATAAAAACAGAAACCAAAAAATAAAAAAAAAAAGAGAGAAACAAGATTTGTATATAAGAATGTGTGGCTCATGATCCTCCCCTTATGTATCACTGTCCTTCCTTTCCTTCTTTTTGTTTATTATTCTCCCTTTTAAAACTGAAGTTCTAAAACTTTACCCACACTGAAGTCATGGGAAAATTACAATTTTTCTGTTTATGTAAACCAACAGGAAACTCTTTTGCTACACTAGTAGCTATAAGGACATAAGTAGCTAGACTAATTTCCATTATCTGAAAAGTTGACCATCAGGATTAAAAAAAGACAGGTGCCATGTGTATGGTAGTTTAAAAATAACATATGGTATGTGCTTGAGTGGGGAAATTGTAATCTTGAAGGATAAGGTTATCATGTAACTGCAGGAAGTAAAGGGACCAGATCTGTCCTCAGAAAATTGCAGTTTAGACTCTGTGGTTCTCTCTGGTGAGAGTACCCTGAGTCAGTAACTTCAATTATTGTCTTGCAGTTTCCTCCACCTCAGCTCTCTTGTCTCTGTCTGACTTTCATGGAAAAGAGAATAACAAATCATTGGCAGCTGCTCCCCAAACACTTTAGGTCCAGCCTATATATAGAACCTAAATATAAATATATATATATATACACAAATATATATATATCCCACAAATAACCTAATCAGGGAATACAGTGATCCTTACACAGCACTACTGGCTCCCAGCCAGCCTCAGATAGAGACCATGACAGCATCGCACTCTCTGCATTTTTCTGAATTTATTTTTAATTACTAAGCACAGTTGTACAAAAACAGTTTGTTCTTTCTTATACATTAATGCATCTATTTCTTCTTTACTACCCAGTTCAGAGCACAATTGAATCACAGAATCACAGAATTTCTAGGTTGGAAGAGACCTCAAGATCATCGAGTCCAACCTCTGACCTAATGCTAACAGTCCCCACTAAACCATATCCCTAAGCTCTACATCTAAACGTCTTTTGAAGACTTCCAGGGATGGTGACTCCGCCACTTCCCTGGGCAGCCTGTTCCAATGCCTAACAACCCTTTCAGTAAAGAAGTTCTTCCTAACATCTAACCTAAAACTCCCCTGGTGCAACTTAAGCCCATTCCCCCTCGTCCTGTCACCAGGCACATGGAAGAACAGACAAACCCCCACCTCGCTAAAGCCTCCCTTGAGGTACCTATAGAGAGCAATAAGGTCGCCCCTGAGCCTCCTCTTCTCCAGGCTGAACAAGCCCAGCTCCCTCAGCCGCTCCTCGTAGGACTTCTTCTCCAGACCCCTCACCAGCTTCGTCACCCTTCTCTGCACACGCTCAAGCACCTCGATGTCCTTCTTGTAGCGAGGGGCCCAAAACTGAACACAGTACTCGAGGTGCGGCCTCACCAGAGCTGAGTACAGGGGGACGATCACCTCCCTAGCCCTGCTGGCCACACTGTTTCTGATACAAGCCAGGATGCCGTTGGCCTTCTTGGCCACCTGAGCACACTGCTGGCTCATATTCAGCCGACTATCCACCATCACTCTCAGGTCCTTCTCTGCCTGGCAGCTCTCCAACCACTCATCTCCCAGCCTGTAGCTCTGCTTGGGGTTATTGTGCCCCAGGTGCAGGACCCGGCACTTGGCCTTGTTGAACTTCATGCAGTTGACCTCAGCCCATCGGTCCAGCCTATCCAGATCCTCCTGCAGAGCCTTCCTACCCTCAAGCAGATCGACACACGCCCATAGCTTGGTGTCATCTGCAAACTTACTGAGGGTGCACTCAATGCCCTCGTCCAGATCATCGATGAAGATATTAAAGAGGACCGGCCCCAGCACCGAGCCCTGGGGGACGCCACTAGTGACTGGCCTCCAACTGGATTTGACTCCATTCACCACAACTCTTTGGGCCTGGCTTTCCAGCCAGTTTCTAACCCAACAAAGCGTGCGCCAGTCCAAGGCAAGAGCAGCCAGTTTCTTGAGGAGAATGCTGTGGGAGACGGTGTCAAAAGCCTTGCTGAAGTCAAGGTAGACCACATCCACAGCCTTTCCCTCGTCCACCCAGCGCGTCACTTTGTCATAGAAGGAGATCAGGTTCGTCAAGCAGGACCTGCCTTTCATAAACCCATGCTGACTGGGCCTGATCGCCTGCTTGCCCTGTAAGTGCTGCGTGATGACTCTCAGGAGGATCTGCTCCATGAGCTTTCCTGGTACTGAGGTCAAACTGACAGGCCTGTAGTTTCTCGGGTCTGCCCTCTGGCCCTTCTTGTAGATGGGCGTCATATTTGCTAGCCGCCAGTCAACTGGGACCTCCCCCGATCAACAGAACTGCTGATAAATGATGGATAGTGGCTTGGCCAGCTCCTCTGCCAGTTCTCTCAGTACCCTTGGGTGGATCCCATCCAGCCCCATCGACTTGTGCACATCCAAGTGCCGTAGCAGGTCACCAACCAGTTCTTTGTGGATAGTGAGGGCCACATCCTACTCCCCATCCCCTTCCACCAGCTCAGGGTACTGGGTATCCAGAGAACAACCGGTATTGCAGCTAAAGACTGAGGCAAAGAAGGCATTGAGCACCTCCGCCTTTTCCTCATCTCTTGTAACTAAGTTTCCCCCCGCATCCAGTAAAGGATGGAGATTCTCCTTAGTCCTCCTTTTTGTGTTGACGTATTTATAGAAACGTTTTTTGTTATCTTTAAAGGCAGTAGCCAGATTGAGCTCCAGATGAGCTTTGGCCTTCCTAATTTTGTCCCTGCACAGCCTCGCCACATCCTTAAAGTCCTCCCTAGTGGCCTGCCCACTTTTCCAAAGATTATAACCCTCTTTTTTCTCCTAAGATCAAGCCACAATTCTCTGTTGAGCCAGGCTGGTCTTCTTCCCCGCCAGCTTGTCTTTGGGCACGTGGGGACAGACCGTTCCTGCGCCATTAAGATTTCCCTCTTGAAGAGAGCCCAGCCTTCCTGGACCCCTCTGCCCTTCAGAACCGCCTCCCAAGGGACTCCACCAACTAGTGTCCTGAGCAGCTCAAAGTCAGCCCTCCAAAAGTCCAATACAGCGGTTTTACTGGTCCCCTTCCTGGCCTCGCCAAGAATAGTGAACTCCACCATTTCGTGGTCACTCTGCCCAAGATAGCTCCCGACAATCACATCCTCCACCAGTCCTTCTCTGTTTGTGAAGAGAAGGTCTAGCAGGGCACCACCCCTGGTAGGTTCACTAACCAGCTGCGTCAGGAAGCTATCTTCCACGCTCTCCAGAAACCTCCTAGACTGCTTTCTCAGGGCTGTGTTGTGCTTCCAGGATATGTCAGGGAAGTTGAAGTCCCCCACGAGTACAAGAGCTGACGATTTCGCAACTTCTGTCAGCTGCCTGTAGAATTCCTCATCCGTCTCCTCATCCTGGTTCGGTGGTCTATAGCAGACCCCGACCAGGACACTAGCCTTGTTGTCCCTGCCGATCCTAACCCAAAGGGACTCGACCTTGTCATTCCCAGCCTCGAGTTCTACAACCTCAAAAGACTCTCTAATATAGAGAGCCACCCCACCACCCCTTCTGTGCCCATCTGGCTTGATAACTTGCTCTCCAGCTACTAGTGATGCTTCCAGGGAACAGAAAACTGATTAAGAAGAGAATTATAATCTTAGGAGGAGACATTACAAGAAAAATATGTCTCTACATAAATATTTGTAATGAAGTGGAATAAAATAACACAACACAACAAAAGAAAATTTGTCCATACCAAAAGCGGTCTTAAAAATATAAGAACATTCCATTCTATGCAGCAGCAAAAACTGCTGCTTTTTTTTGTTTGCTATTTCTTAATAAATAAATAAATAAATAAATAAATCTAGTAAAACTGAGACTTTTTATTTAAGGGGTAAATGCTAGCTTATAATATGTAGTTACTGCATATAAAGAACATTTCTTTATATATAAAAAATATATTAAAATATATAAAATTTTTTCTTTATATATAAAAATATTCATAGTTTTTAAATATATTGAACTTCATTATAAGAAAAATCTCAATTGATTTGTGAAGTAGGTTACTTCTGTAAAGAATCTTTGGGATCTTTTATATTTGACTGTTTCTATACCTTCTTTTAACAATGATACTTTGCAGACCTTTTGGGTTATCAAATGTGGGAGGAAAAAAAAATCATTTTAGCAGACTTCTGTGTATCTACATGCCTAGCTATCAGAGCATATAAAGCATTAAGTCTCCCATATGGAATTATGAACACAGAAGAAATACTTGCTTTGTTGTCTCTACCTTAAATTAAGTGTCCGTATTGCTTTCTGAGCAATACTGACAAGGAAAGATGTAATCCTCTCAGCAAAAGATTGCAGGTTCTTGAATTTTAATGTGCATATTAATAACAGTTAGATATTGTAGACATTTAAGAACTTGATAGAAGGACTGTATTTTCTATAACCTCGGCCCTTGCAATTTACTGAAAAATACAAAGAGAAACAGTGTGGTGGAACAAAATAACCAACTGAGATTCTAGCTCTTGTGTCTCAGTAGTCCCATGTTGCAGGAAAAAATGTATTTTGTTGCTGAATGAATGCTTACATTAAATCATCCATTTCTGAATATCTTTTTGGTAAGAAAATGGAGTATAACAATTCTTCCTTTGGACTGTGATAATATCCCAAAAATGGGTTCATGCTTGTATTCATATTCTACATTATCCTCTATCCTGATTCAATAATTAGCATGCTTTTGTGAGGTGCACTCTGTCTTATGAAAAAGAGTGTTCTTCCTCCAAGTGCATAGTCTTACTATGCAACTACAAATGCATACTTTCTCATCCAAAACAGGTTTGAGTTGTGTCTTGGAGAACACTGGACTCCTGTCAGCAATCAGTGAAGACAAAATATTTTTTTTTTCTCAAAAACAGGCAGAATTTGGTTGATTAATTGGCAGAGCATTATTTCCTGTAACTTACTGAAAATCAGAACCTTTAAGTTTCTAAAAAAAAAACAAAAACAAACAAACAAACAAACAAACAAACAAACAAAACAGTAAAAAATGTCCTTTTCCCCTAATCAGTTTTCCTAAAAAATATTAATCTAAGTTACTATGTGGTAATTGAAATCTTTCACAATAAAGTTATATTAAGATACCTTATATAATGATTCAATTCATCTTTCATGCTTTTAATGGCTTATAGAAATATAGTAGAAGTAGTATCTATAGATCATAATTATAGAGATATCATTACATTTATTTTAAATAATTGAAGTTTTTAATTATTTCAACTAAATATTATTAAATAACTATACTTGAGCATGTTAATCATATACAAAATAAGCAACATTTATTGGATTTGTTGAATTCCACCTCATAATTTTTTTCTACAGCTACAGTCTCATGAAATATATTTTACTAATTCAAATTATTTATAAATTCTATGATACGTAATATACATATACATAACCATTTGAAAAAATAAATGTATGACAGATTAATACAGTTATTTTATTTGAATATTGTTTTAATTGATACTGCTGTGGAAATCCAGGCTGTTGTGGTCACTTTAATAATGTTGCTGCCAGCATTATTACCTTATTACCTATAAAGTTTTTATAGGTATATACATATAATATATATAAATGTAATATATATATAATGTAATATATATACATATATAATATATATATGTATATAATGCAATAATTATTACATTATTACCTATAAATATATTACCTTTCTAAAAATATACAATTATTGTCAATGATAGCAACAAACAGCTTTTGATTTTTTTCTCTCTTTCTAATTGTTTTGATTCTGATGAATGTTGCTTTCCCAAATCTAAACATTTCAACAAATTACCCAATATTTTTCTGCCATTTAGAAGTTACAAATACGGAAAAATTTGACTGCCGATTTTGAAGACAGAACTAAGCTGGAGTTTCCAAAAGAGCATACTCCAACAAAACATAAGGTAATTGCCAGCTGCTCAGTGAGTTCATTATCACTGACTTCATGAAATATTTCCAAATGTCAAAAAGGCCATCCAGATCAGAAAAGGTGGGTTTGTCTATCATCCAAAAAAGAATTTCCTTCATATTATTACAATTAAATTGTGTGTGTGTGTGAACAAAGCAAGAGTCAGAGGCCCTCCAACCTCAGTTTCCCATGATGCACTGAATATGTATCCTTCCCACGTGTTCTGTGAGAACAAAATGAGATAAGTCTTCAAACAAAATATGAAAAAAAGATGAAGGAAAGTAGAGGGAAAAAAAATTACTCTGCTTCAACTCTTGTCAAATCCACTGTTGTCACTCCTGTTGCCTTTGATACCACCAGGAAAAATAAAGTTTTGTAGTAGAAGATGAGTAGATAAGAAGATGAGTCTGTAGGAGAAGATGAGAACAAGAAACGTTTTCCATTATCAGTCAATGTTTCTTCACATCTACTTGCTAGTAAAACAGTTCTGTACTGTTGTAAGTAGCTCAAAATACCCTAGATGAATTATGATGAACCTTAGGTAAATCAGATGAAGATGTCAGACAATATTTTTTTCTTAATGAGCTATCTATTCAGCAGAGCAGCAGGTTCTAGGAGCAGCTTTCAAATGTCCAGACTGCCTTATTAAACATGAAGTAGCTTTAAAAATGTATGGGATTTCTACCAAATACAGATAGTGTATTTGTTGTAATACTCAACCTCCATAGGACCTGCAAAATGAGTGGAAATACCAAAAGAAAACAATTTGCAGAAATAATATCCTACGTTTTTTACAAACTATATGGAGACAATAAGACACAACTGATTTATGGAGACTAAGGTGTATCTGCATGAGAAAAACCAGTTGAGGGAAAGGAAGATGTGGTAAAGAACAGTGCATTAGACGTATCAGCAGAGGAAACTAGGGCTGTTTTGTCTGGACAAAAGGAGGCTGAGGGGAGACCTCATTGCTCTCTATAATTACCTGGAAGGAGGTTGTATTGAGGTGCACATCAGTCTCTTTTCTCATGTGACAGGTGATAGGACACAAGGAATTGGCTTCAAGTTACACCAGGAGAGTTTTAGACTTGGATATCAGAAAAAAAAAGTTCTTCACAGAAAGGATGGATAGGCATTAGAATGGGCTGCCCAGGAAGGGCAGAAATACCACCATCCCTGGGGGTATTTAGGAGATGTGTGATGTGGCACTTAGAGACATAATGGAGTGGTGGACTTGGTAGCATTAGGTAATGGTTGTACTTGATAATGTTAAGGGTCTTTTCCGATGTAAATGATTATATGATTCTATGATCAAGAATTTTTCTTCCAGAACATGCTGTAAATCTTAAATGTGTATGTAGAGCTGGCAGAGTACCTTTTTCAGTGCCTCATATAACTAAGTAAACTGCCTACAGCTGTATTTCTCCACCTCAGAAAGCTGATGGACTAAGTCATCCTTTCCACAAAACACCCTGGTTGTTTCAGGGAACCCACCCTAAATATTTCTAATCTGATGTACTGTTTATTAAGCTCTTTCCTCTTCAATTAGCCTGATGGGATTCTGCTTGTCAGGGAACAACAGCTTTAAATTCCAAGTCTTTTAGGCCTGTTAGAAAGAAACACCCTAAAGTGAAGTAGCAGGTGTACTTGTTTGTAGAACAGTTCATTCAAACTGGAATTTCTCCTGTCTTTCTAATCTGTGTTTCTCTTAATAATTCATTGGATTAGAGGAGTGACATTTGTTTTTCTATATATTCAGAACAAAAATAGGATAGGGTTCAACTGTGCATTATGCTTTCCATTTGCCTTTCAACCCCCAAAAAAATTAAGTAAAATAAGTCCCTCAGTTCTTGCTTTAGCAATTGAAGTGAATTGACATGTAAATTAGAAAGAAATAGCCTTTACAGGAACATGCGAGTATTCCAGTTTAATATCTTAGTTTAATATTTACATGGCAAAATTTTTATGTTCTTGACCAACATTTGGTAAAGTCATCATTATTTCAGATTGTTAAGGAACAAAATTCTATACATATTTATGTCTATTATGTTCAGATATTTTTTCTGATTTATCTTTTTATAATCAAAACAATGATCTGCACAGTTATTCCATCTCCATAGTTTTCCCTATTACCTCATCTCCGCTCTCAGTTTGCATAGGATTAGGGAGGAGGAACATCTGGTTCCACTGATCAAACAGAAGTGGGTGTTGGTCAGTCTTCATTAAATAGAATGTGTGACAAATTCTTGCCCTGAAAATATTTGCTCAGAGACATAGTGTTCCTCTTTGGAAGGATAAAAAGACACCACTTAAATACCCATCCACTAAATCTTAACACAATCTATTTGTGCATTTGAATCTGCAATGCTAATCACTATGAAAATGCTTTCTTATTGAAGTTCTGTGTACCTATAGTTCATGTGAAACTATTAGTTAAGTTGAGTGATCTTTAAACTAATGTCAAGAGTTCATGTACATAAAGTGACATCAAGTAAGCAACTCACTGTCATAGAATTTTTGACCAGAAGGGATCATTATATCATCTAGTCTGAATTGCCACCTCACAGGCTGTTAAATTACATAAAAGCATCCAAAAGCCTCAAATTTCATTTAGATAAAAGGATTTCAGGTTTTAGAAGTGAAATATGTATGTGTTTCAAGAGAGATTAAAATGTTACCTAAACTCAGACAGGAAATGAATTAAATTAATATTATCTCTAAAATCGCAGGAAAAAAAAAAAAAAAAAAAAAAAAAAAAAAAAAAAAACAAAGGTTCTGTGCTGCAACAAGCAAAAAGAAACAAACAAACAAAAAAAAGACCAACACCAACCTTAATCTGAAGAAATATTTCTTACTCAATCCATTTTTTATATATACATCCCTATGAAAATAAACAAGTACTAGATAAGCAACACATGAAAAAGATTTTCTGCACTGATTCAAAGAATACCATCTTCTAAACTGGACAATCTCTGATACTTTTGAGAAAAGATAAACATCCTTTTATGACATGAAAACTTTCCTTTCTAAGCAAAGCTCATGTCTATGTGAGAATTCAAGTTTCTGAGGTACAGTTATAATAATTATCCTTATGAACAGTTACATATGTGAAGCTCAGTAAGTTTAATAAAGAATGGGCAATTCTGTTCTTCCAAATGCTTTGCTTGGAAAGGAATAATTAGTATTGCATAAATAGAAATAAAGGCCTGAAAGGATCACTTGAACATTTTATGTGATCAGTCACACATTGCATGGATGATTTCTCCCAGATAATGAATTAAAGCATATTTAGGAAAATATGTATTGCCATTTTAAATAATCCAAATAATGGTAACTCCACTCTTTCATTGGTGAGCTGTCCTAATATTTAATTGCTTTCTAAGTTAGGAAATTGCCACTTACTCAAGGTTAAATTTATCTAACTTCAACTTCCTGCCGTTTAACCTTGATATGACTGTGATAGCATAGTTGAAAATTCTCTTACTACCATTTCCACATCTTTTCCGTATTTAAGTACCTATACACAGAGATCAAGCCACCTCTTCACTTTTTTGATAAGCTGAATAAATATAGCTCCTCAAATATACTACCACAAGGATTCCTCAGCCATATTTGTGTCCTTCCTGTGAACTCTGCAGTATTTTTACACGTTCTGGAAGTGTGGACACTAGAACTAGACATGGCATTTGATGAGGCAAGGTCACTTCCCTACTTCAGTTTGAGATTCCTCTTTTCACAAATTCAAGTGCTGAGTTCTTGGCACAGCATCACACTGAAAATTCTCATTTTTGTATTCTGCACACTTGACTCAAAGATACTCTCTGGAGCCCAAAGTTATTCCAGTTAATTTTACACATTTAGTTGAGACAAATAATTAGTAGTCACATATAAGAAGGTAAATGAAGAGATTTCCAGAGATGCTTGTTACGTTTAGCTGTAAAAAGGCACTTATCATATCCAAGATCCCAAATAATAGTAGTTGAAGTAGTTGAAGGTAGCTTGACTGAATGAAGATCTGAGCCTTCACTTTTTAGGGAATTCTTAAGTAAAATCTTATGATATAAACTGTTGTCCTTTTTCCAAGATATACCGCTTTGGATATGGTTGTGTTAAAATATATTTTGTCATCTTCTGACCTTTGTGTTTAGAGTATTCCATAACCTGAACACACTCAGAGCACTTATTAACATTTTCTCTTAGTAGTTATGCCTGATGAGTCTTTTTGTATCATCCGTAAACTTCACCATTAAAGAAGTAATATATTTGTTTAAATCAATGCTAAATTAAAATAAATAAATATATAGATAAATAAATATATAAATAAATAAATAATAAAAATAATATATATAAAAAATCAGCTTTCTATAAAAACAAAACGAAACAAAAACTAAGGAAAACCTTCAGGAAAGGAGGATTCATCAATGCGTACCTAATAACAACTATACTTTATTATAAATAAGCAGTTAATTCCTTAATAATTCCACAATGCACATTGTTTCATCAAATAGCTATGTAGTTAAGTCAAATGCCACAGAGAAAACCAAGTATTCTATATCAGCACAGTTGTTGTAAGACTGTCTTATCAGTCAGTCTTACACATTGTAACAGAGAACAGGTTCGTTCGACAGTACTCCTTATCCATAAAATGGGGTGAGTGACTTTTGGGCACTATCTAAATATGTCTATATCTGAAATTTAAATTTAATTTGGCAGATCGGTAGAGATTATGATTTGATCACCCATATGAAATGAATTGTCCAGTGTATTAAGCCTGTCTTTTAGAAGATTAAAGACAGATGGTCAGGAGAGAATGAATCACTACAGAGGTATAATGTTATTAACCCAAAGAGAAAGAAATATTCCACCTGTGTGGTAATCTGATTGGGATAGGTAAAACATTCCAGTCCTCATCATACCAATTTTTAGATTCTGCCACCTTTATTTATCATAGAAAGTATTTTTCAAAGAGAGGGTACCTTATGTATTCTATGGCATTATTTGAGGAGTGGAGGTACTACACGATAAGGTGTTAGTAATCATAATTAAAACCAGCAAAAATTGAACAATGACAGGATTTAGATAATACAGGTTTATAAAATACACTTTTAATACTCAATAATTCTTATATAATTTCAGAATGATTTTTTTTTTGTTATTTTTTCTTGATCTATCAATATATATATATATTCTAGATTATAAAGTAAACTAAAAAGAAATATTTCTTGCAGTTCATTTGTGTCTTCAAGAGCAAATAGCTGGAGGCTCCTCAGGCAGTGGATCCAATCCTTTGTCCTTTCTTCCAGAAAGCCCATTTTGGCATGCCTTTCTGTAGCTCTGTGGAAGGACTATTAGCTATCTAAGGCTCCCTTAGTCAGAGAGCACTTCCCCAGAGTGTCTCTTTCTTTCTGAAATGCAGTTAAATGTAATCATTGTCTTCTCTGTGCCTAATGCATCTATTCCTCCATTCATCATCAAATCCTGTAATCTAGCCTCAAACTACAGAGCTGTATCTTTTGCTTTTTCATGACTTTTCTCCCCTAATTGTTATGATGACAATCATCAGATAAAAATACTTTTATCTTGCATTTGCTCTGGTGTGACCCTCACAGTCTCAAGACAAGTTTAGACTGTCAAAATCAAGAAAAATTGAAACTCTTGGCTGCCCTTGCTCTGTTCTGTGTAAATACAGAGCAGTTCCTCACTAAACTTCCTTTGCTTATGTGCATAGTTTTTGTACACTCTGTAGCTCTTCTTTCTCCTGGTCATAAGACTATATCTCCATATACAAATATTTAAATATTTTTATTCTAGAGATTCTTTATGGGGTCTCTGGAACTTTCATATATACCAACCATAATACTACTGCAATATAATTATAATTATTGTTGGCAATGGTCCTATATACCATAAAACTTTAATGAGTTCATCTTTGTTAAGTTAAGGTTTTGTAAAAGTGTGTCCCCTAAAATTCTGATGAATTCAATCACTTCTGCATAACTCTGATCAGCCAAGGACCCATGATTTCTATATGCAGTTTTTTCTTTTGCCGGAGTATTTCACATGAACTAACTCAGAGAAGTATATTATTTCTGTTACTTTAGGCCAGATATTTTGACAGAAGTCACATATTTCTAATCCTTCAGCAAACCCAGATAGCAGTCTGACGCAGCTACAGATTTTAAACATGTATTTTCACTGGTGCCTGAAGTATATTAATCATTTGAATGTAGAATAAAAGGAGTTGACCTGAAAAATACATTTGATTTTTTAAGGAGGATTTAATGTCTGTAATATTTTATGCACTCTTGTACCATAGGATTGTCGTGGTTCCGCTCGAGTGGATAGCCGAGCTCCACCACAGCCGCTCTCTCACTCCCCCTCCTCAAAGAGGAATGGGGAGAAAATATGTGAAAAAGGCTCAAAGGTTGAGATAAGGATGAGAAAATCACTTAGTAATTATTGTAACGGGCAAAACAGACTCGGCATAAGGAGATAGTAAGATTTATTGCCTATTACTAACAAGCTAGAGAAGTGAGAAACAAAGGAAAGAAACCAAAATCACCTTCCCTCCCATCCACCCTCTTCCACTTCCTCCCCCTGAGCGGCGCAGGGGAACTGGGGACTGGGGGTCATGGTGAGTCTACAGTGCTTCTTCTCTGCCACTTCTTCTCGGTCACTCTCGTCCCCTGTGCTGTGGGGTCCCACCCACGGGATGCAGTCCTTGATGAACTGATCTGACGTGAGCTTCCCACAGGCAGCAGCTCTTCCAGAGCTGCTCCAGATATGGGTCCGTACCACGGGGTCCATCCCTCAGGAGAAAACTGCTACAACCTGGCTCCCCCACGGGCAGCAGCTCCTGCCAGGTCACCTGCTCCTGCGTGGGCTCCTCTACATGGGCTACAAGTCCGGCCCGGAATCTGCTCCGGCAGCGGTCTTCCACAGGCGGCAGCCTCCATCAGTGCAGGGCCACCTGCTCCACCATGGTCTCCTCCACAGGCTGCAGTGTGGAACCCTGCTCCACCATGGTACTCCAAGGGCTGCAGTGGAACATCCTGCTTAAACCCACATAAACCCACTACAAGGATGATTGATCTTTTCAGTATGTCACTGAAGAGTAAGAGGATTGAAAACAGATCCTGAGAAGAAATACAACCCCCCCCCCCAAAAAAAAAAAAAAAAAAATCTCAATTATGTCAAATAGAGGAGATCTAAATTCAAATGGCTCTTTGAGAACCCTAGCCTTATTATTTAATCCGTATTTGGATCAGAAAATAACCATTGAATAAACATGGAAGGCATAATTTTCAAATTTAGTAATCCTCTGACAACAGGCAGAACTATTCTTTTGCCAGTGCTTTTGCCAGATACTTTTGAAAATTAACATTTGGAATTTTTTTAGAAGACCTTACATCATGAAATATAAGGTATTTTTTCACTTCTGGAGCATCCTAGTTGTTCACTTAAATAGCCTAGCAATTGGACTTATAAACTCCAATTATTGTCTTATAAATTGGTCTTATAAACTCCAATTAGTTTTCTACTGGTTTTAGAATTTTAACTTTTTAATGAGTCTCTTGGATTTATACAAATCAGGCATCCATCTAATATTTGGGACTCTAATTATCAGAAACTGCTAATACAAGCTTTTCTTATTGTCTAAGTGTGGGCTACAATACAAAAAGGATATATGATGTAAGTCTTTTCAAGTCTGATTCAATAAATATCTTCCGTTGTTATTCAAAGAAAAGAGATAGTGTTTATCTCTTTTACCAGTGAGGTAAAATGTGATGAGGAAGACATACAGATCATTATGGACATACAGGTCATTATGGAGTCAGAATTCGGTTTGGAGACCTGCATTTGAATTATATTTTCTTCTGATTTATTGAAAAGTTTTGTGATTTTTCAGATTTTTTTATTTTTTTTTTTTTAATGGTGAAGTCAAGGTTCATCTTTCCTAGATGTGTATTTGTACTAAAAATGTTATAGTGCAAAAAAGAATTAAATCAATATGAGGTTTATTCTGTGGTCAAAAATATATTCTTTTAGTGACTAGATTTTCATTTCTCACATGAGAAAAAAATCCAGTTACATCAGTGAAGACAAATCTTATATTTGATTAACGTTAATGTAAGTTCATTTTTCCTTAGTTTAGGTCATGTGAGTGTGTATGGGTGCATATAAACATGCAAAATGCCAGACTTTAAAGGTATAATGTTACATTAAACCAGAATTAAAAATTATATGAATAAATGAGAAAGTGCATATGAGCATCAAATACTTTATTTGTTTATAAATAGCATATTTGCTATTTTGAATACCTTGAAATTCTATTCTCCACAGAATAAAGTTTGTTACTGACTTGGAGACTTCATAAATTACATTAATTCCCATGGAGCTTAGAGCAGTCAATAGAGCTGCAATGTTGTCCCATTGGATACCAAACTTGGTGAAGTTCTTAAATCACGTTTTCCGATGTGTTACTTTATTGTTTTGTTTCTTTGTTTTTAAAACAGTATTAGAACACAATGACTGTATAGAATGGGTGAATCCAAGAATGATATCCATTATTTTGTGACAAGGGTCTCAGTGTAATTGTCATAAAGATAATATATAAATGCAAGTAAAAAAGGCAAAACTGCAGTGGACCTTAATGGAAGTACTGTGTGAGAGAGTACTTCCCAAATCAGAGTTAATCTGCCAGCTCTTGTGCACCAGTGTACACAGATGCCATGAAAGCTTCTGAACATGCTTCCTGCACAGTAGAATGGTGAAGAACCCCGCAGGATCCCTCTCCTTAACATACCCCCTCCATTTGCAGCTCTCCTTTTTGCTCTGGGCTTCAGAGCCCAAATCCAATGACACTTGTTGAAATCCCACTTTACCAGGTCATTCAGTCAGTGAGTCCATTAGCACGTTCTTCCCTCATGAAGTCAGTGTGTCCCAATGTGTACTGTCCTATCCCAACAGTTTTTCTTCCTCAATCAGAACCCTATAATTAAATAAGATCAATCTTTAATGTTTATTCTCCCTTTATTTTCCATATTAAAAAAAAAAAAAAAAGTTTTTCATTCTTTCTCACAAGCAATGCATCCCTACTTTACAGTTTCACCATTCAACACTGTTTGCAGGTGAACCTTCATAGTTTTTATTAGTTTTGTTTTAAAAAGTTTCAAATTATATGGCCCCTAGAATATGAAACACAACAAATAGCTCTTGCATGAAATGCCATTCATACTCTAAGGTCATGTAATTATGGGCTCATTAGTACTAAGAATGAATTTTGTGCAGTGAGTTATAGTGATAGTAAGTAACATATCCAATGTTAAGAACTGTATTCACAAAAAAATGTATAAAAATCTGACTGTCAAAATACTTTAAATATGATTTACCATCCTGCAATATATATATATATATATATATATATATATATATATATAATATAATGATAATAACAATAAAAAGGCAAATGTCTCCTGGAGAGCAGACTTTGGTTTTACACTTTGCAAGTACTCATATACAGTTACGAATGTAATTAAAGGTTCTGAAATTGTTTAAATTTCCTTCAAAAATGGCACTGTGGTATGTTTTACTTTTTTTGTTTCCTGGAAAATATTAACAATTAAGAGTGAAACAGAAATCCACTTCCTGAAAATCAAATTATTTTTTCTCATAAAAATTGTATCATAGGAAATCCCAAACAAAGCCTCTATATTTTTAAGCCCCTGATTTAGTCAAAACATACAGACATTGCATTAAAGCTGAGAATAGGCTTAGGTACTTTGCTGAATAGCAGTGGAAGAAAGCATATGTTTTAAATTAATCACATGCATAAATGCTGTCTTGAACCAGAGCAAAGCTGCACTCGGCATGAAAGAAAGCAATTTTCTGCTACAAAAGTTAAATACAATCTTTAAATTTTAATGTCTCTGATTGACCTTTTCTTTCATTATTACTTATAACCAACATTCTTCTTCATTGTCTAAAATTATCAATTCATATAAAGTTAATGGTAAAATGCTTGTCACCCTTGGAAATATCTTCTATCCTTTTAAACTACAAAATTATTTTAAAGGTGTATAAGTTTTTCTGAGTCACAGTTATCATAAATCAAACCCAGAGCACCATTTTTGTCCAAACTACATGAAGAAATTAGTAATTCCACTCCCAGTCCTACATATATTTTTTTGCATGACTTTTATCCTAACCACTGAGGAGTGCCCATGAAATAAGTTGTGATGTTAAATTGCTGTGTTGGATAATCTTTGAGGAAACTGTCAGTTTTCTTCTGACATTTCTCAAAGTATTCCAATGTCACAAACAGCAAGGAGGGTTAGAATTATGGTATTAGCCTTCAAAGCCAGTTATTAATGTGTAACGCTTATTTCATTTAAATTGGCATCCTGTGGAAGCTGACACATTTAACACCTGATCTTCAGTTACTTGCTTCAGTAATGGGAATAACTTATTGCCACCACGGAATATTTGGTATGCTGTCCTAAAACATAAAAGTGGAAAATCTCTCCTGCAGAAATCCCTGCTTACATTTTGTAGTGACTTTTCAGACAGTTTCATGCATCTGAAAGCATTTATTAGATGTGCATCCTGTTTTGTATCAAGACTGATGAGATTCATTTAAAAACTTTTCCAAGTTACATTGAAATTCAAACTTTTGTTTACTTTTACTGTTAGCAAGGGTTTATATATTTAAGTTATAATCCTTATTCAGAAATTCCAGCTGTTAAAATATAGATAATGAAGGGACATTATGTATGCTGCCTAATGTTTTCATTCATGGTTATACTGTTAGCTGTATTAAACACGTATATGTCATGAGTGTTAAAAGAGATGGGCTTATCTTCACCATTGATTTTTCTAATTCTCAGGTGAATGGTTAACTATGTTAGTAACTTTTCATTGTCATACTATACTTTGGAGTACAGTGACACAAAATCTTTCCACATCTTCTGGAAGAATCCCACAATGCCCCAAGTCTCAATGGTCTGTATGAGTGGAGTTTTACCAGGAGAAGATCTGAATATGAAATCTGATTTATGATAAACAAGTGAGATCACATATTGTCCAGGGAAATTTCATTTTGTTCCCTCTGTAGGATGACATATGGACCTTACAGTATAAACCACAAGATATAAATAACAAAACTTCTACAAATATTGATTCAAAATATTTTTGTTTCCATCCTGTATCACTTTACGTGAGTATGTTTCCTCAATAAGTTACAATATTATTTCTTTTTCCTATCATTGGCAAGTCCATTTTTCTTTTATTGTGGAAAAAACAAATGTTTTTTTTTAAAAAACAAAGTATTAAGACTATGAAATTATATTAAATTTGAAGCTCTGAATTTATCTCTTCTTTTACATCTACAACAACTTCTTTTTCTTTATTAAGCTGATCCATTGACGAATACTTTAGCTAAGGTCCCAGAAGGTTAGCTTTCTCATGAGTAACTTTATTTTTAATACCTGATTAGAGGATAAATAAAATCAGACATTCATTTATATGATATTTTATGAAAATTATGAATTCCTTGTCCCTTTGTGTAATTTCAGAATTTTTTTCTTTCCCTTCCTGAGTTCTTCTTGCTATTCTTTTTCTACTGTTGACCCAAAATATTATGGTATTTAATTTAAAAATAAATAAATAAATACATAAATAAAAAGGTATGTATGTAATGTCTGAAAAGTGTGGAATGGGGTTGAGAATTCCACACACAGAGATTTTTCTTCATTGTTTGACATTTACCCAAGAGCAGGGTGGGAATAGTTACTACTGATGCACAATTGTAGCTGATAAAGTATTCTTGCAACACTGCTCTCTACCCAGAATGCTTATATTTTTGCTGCATCAGCTTTAACATCAGGCACAACTGTAGGTAATCTGCCAGGTTTCATCAGCAAAGGAGCTTCTGGAGATGTAAGATGCTGAGTGTCTTGTTACTTCATGGGCTTTAGGACTGTTACGAGCTTTTGTGGGGTTTCTGCTTGTTATTTTTATTTTGGGGTGGCTTTTTCACTCCAAGTAGATAAGAAACAGATGTTTTATTTTCCAGACCTACATTCTGGGTTACACTCCATTTTTATGGAAACTCTCCAACTAATGGAATTCTTACATTCTGACCAGAAGTTGCAGAAAAAAAATAAAAATGAAAAAATCATGTATTATTTAGACAGATGGGAATGAAAGATCGGTACAACAATATGAAATACATAGAGGTATTCCATTAATCATCCAGGAGTAAGCACTAACAGCTCCCCAACTTTCCCACTTTCCTTATTTTATTTTATTGTATTTTTTAATTATCTTATTAGTTTTCCATCATATGCAATGGTTAGTATCTCTCCTGAACCTTTTCTACTTGTACATATTTTATGTTTCTTTTAGGAAAACTTAACTGCCATGAACAGTTAGGAGCATAACTTCTCTATTTAAAGAGAAGGGAATATTAGTTTTGCTTGGGAAGAAAAATTTATAGGTTTTAGAGTTGGATGGGTGGACACAAGAAGGTGACCTGAATGGAGAGGGAAGCATGAAGCATTAGACAAAGCAGACACATAATCAAGTTTCTGTGTCTCTCAAAAACACAACTTTCTAGGGACTGAGACACAAGCACTATAACACCTTCCCACAGATTCTCCCCAAATAAAAAAAAAAAAATGTAACTAACAGTAGAAAAAAAAAAAGAACTGTTATAATGTCAAGGACTAAAAGATCATAAAACTGTACAAGGACTATCAGGACACAGTATGAAAAGGGGAAAAAAAAAAAAAAAAAAAAAAAGTGTAACATTTTTTATTTATTTTTATTTTGTCCAGTGTAGATACACTGAGATTTTTTTTTTTCCCTTATGAAATACTGAATTATTCTAATTTGCAGTCTAATAAAATCTGACTTTTATCATTAAAAAGCTCCCCGACCTCTTTGGGCAAGATCCAGGGAGAGATCCAAGTAGATCCACATCAGAGTTCTGGGGGATTTGGAGGTCCTGCCATTATTTTACGTCATGGAGGTGATTTTATGCCTTAAAAATATTATATTAGCAACCTGAATCTGAGGTTAGTTTACTGAATAGGTAGATTGAATTTATTTGATATGCTTATATAATCTGTATTTCATTAACCTTTTGAATAAAACTTATTTCAAACTGGAACTACTAGACTATTATAATGTTTCTTAGTTACACACTTGATGGCTGAGTGGCTTATAGATGAGCTTTCTCTCTGTTTCACTTTTACTCTCCACACAGGGTTTTGTAATAATTTTTGTTGTTTTTTAATTATTTTTTTTAAAGGTGATGACTGTCACTTGATAATTTCATCAGACAGCAGTATTTATTCGACTCTTCTGAGAAAGATAAGACAAAAGTAGCATTTCAAATGAAAATTTGAGTTGTAATTTTCAGCCTTCAAAGCCTTATACAAACAAAAATTAACGAAGTTGCCTATACTCTTCTTATGCTGATATTCTGTTAAATTTACTCTAGAAATCACATCTGCTCTGAAAACTATAACTGTGGATTCATTCCTAAACATACTTTTAGGAAGAATATATATAAACATCTCAAAGCTACCAACAGAAGATAACACAGCATGATATATTTTACTACTGGAAAAAAAAAAATGTTTAAAGAAAGAAAATACATTCCATGGCTAGATATCTATCTAATGTTTAGGTGATTTGGAGAAAAGATAGAGGAATCTTACCTCCTTACTCCCATAGAAATGAAACAAGTAAAATTTTACTACATATTTTAATGACTTCTTTGGGCAGTGAGAACACAATGGTGATTTGTAGAAACCCAGATAATTTTTACAAGTATATCAGTGAGCAACAGTAATTGCATTTACTCCCTAATGAATTCAATTCAGAACAAAGGTATAACAAAGTTAAAGTTGGTCTCTGAGGATTTTTTATTTGCCTGCAGGGCTTATGCTGTTTTCTGTGATTTTTTTTTAAAGGATCATCTGTTTCAACTGGAATCGCACAAATTTGAGAGAGGACGAGGCAGGTGCCCTTTTGACCCCAGTTCTTCCTTCACCTCCATCTTAATTGGTAATGATCTTTATGTCACAACCTTCACAATCCTGTCAATCATTCATTCTGAGTCTCTTTCTTCAGCACACTGAAGGTGTTGTCAATCTTTCATTGTAAACTTCCACATGTCATACTTAATCTTCATACTTAATCCAGTGTCGCCCACACTAATATTACATCCTAGGCAGCATTAACTTCAGCAAGAGTGCCTCACTGAAGTAAGTAGATGCTATGTGACATGCACCATCTTGAAAAGGTAAATGATTGTTGCATAATTTTGAAAATAATAATTTCCTGTTTTACTTCAAAGCAAAGCAATATGCCTAGATTAATCTTTTACAATGGTGATGCAAATATGCAAACCTAACCATTTTTCTTCTTTTCAGATGTAATCTGAATAACAGACATCTTGTAAAAATGTGAATTTAACTGTTTTTTGTTTTTTTTTTTTTTGTTTGTTTGTTTGTTGTATCTGAGGCACTTATTGTTTATATAAATTATAGTTTGTGGAGATTGACAGAGATTTATTTCAGTGCTGTTTATAAAAATCACACACACAAAATGGATGAATACCTGTTTTGAGGGTTGATCTTATACTCAACAGTTATAAAGACAGAATTCAGTGTAAGTCACACACTGCCAGAAAGCTGTGGTTAGGTAGTGCTTCTCTGCACCTTGATGGTGAGTTTATCACTGCTGGGCTGGGATCTTTGAAGTTGTAGTAGAGCAAACCATACATTTTTTCTTCTGTAATGTGTTCCAGAAAACATTTTGTGAGATCAAGTAAACACAGTCTTAGCAATATTACAGTACATTGGCTAAAAATAGGCTGGAAGAGCAGGTAGAGGGTGAAATTTAGATATGGTTAGGGAGTAACACAGTGACTATGTGCTTTTAGGAAACATAAATAAGATGAAAACTGAGTATTCTAGAAGAATAGTCTGTGAAAGAAATTACTAGAAAAGAGAGGTTAAGGATCAAATAATTTTTTCAGTGAGAAAAGAAAAGAAAGAAAGAAAAGAAAAGAAAAGAAAAAAGAAAAGAAAAGAAAAGAAAAGAAAAGAAAAGAAAAGAAAAGAAAAGAAAAGAAAAGAAAAGAAAAGAAAAGAAAAGAAAAGAAAAGAAAAGAAAAGAAAAGAAAAGAAAAGAAAAGAAAAGAAAAAAAGAAAAGAAAAGAAAAGAAAAGAAAAGAAAAGAAAAGAAAAGAAAAGAAAAGAAAAGAAAAGAAAAGAAAAGAAAAGAAAAGAAAAGAAAAGAAAAGAAAAGAAAAGAAAAGAAAAGAAAAAAGGTAGAGAGACCTTGATATTTCTATTCCATTTCAAATCTTAAAGTTGGATCTTTAATTTAAACAGTTAAGTTTCTAGTTATTAACTTCTGTGATATAGATAACCCTTGATTGTGAGGAAGTATTTGCCATGAGTGACAGATATATTTGTATAAGCAAGATTTATTTGTTCCTTTACATCAGCAAATCACAAGAAGAATATTTACCAATAATACCAAATTTCTCAAAGTCCAGCAATTCATCAAAACCTTGTTCATTTCCATTATCAAACATTACAACTCAAAATTTTAAGTCAGTGGTTTAAGAAATCATGAAAGAATCAAGGGAAAAAAAAAAAAAGTATTTTGACTGACCTTTCACAATCCATTACATACAGATTGTTACGCTTTTCTTCCACTCTTATTTCTAAATTGTTTCTAAAATTTTTAACAGATTCCAGTCTTAGCTCAGTCTGGGAACAAAGGCTCATCCCATGGAATTTGCTGTAGGCCTGAAACCTCATGGTCTAATCTTGAAGTCCTCCTCAACCTTTATTCAGACAGAATTAAGTAAATAAATTAACCTGATCATGTTCCTACTGTGAGATCAATGTGAATTTTATTTGCTTAAATGGAAGCCAGATTGTCCCAGTGAGCATTTCAAGACAAATGATTAGTCGTTGTGCTTCTGGTCTGTTCATTACATTGCCTGGATTATTGGAAGTCCTATGAATCCTCACAGCTTTAACTGAAAGAGAAATTCACTAAATAAGCTTTTCCTAATAGTCATAAACTCACTAAGCTAACATGGAAAGATTAACACAGAAAAAAAAAAAAAAAAAAAAAAAAAAAAACTTTTTTTTTATCAGCTCAGTGGTACAACTCCAAGAAATAGGCAATTTCTCTCCCCGTCATCAACAATAATATGACCTGAGAAAGCTATTTACTGGCTGTTTTTCAAGGCCTCCACTGGAAATTCTATCATTTCATAGAATCATAGAATGTTTTAGATCATAGATCATAGAATATTTTTAAACCATAACCAAATTATTTGTTATGTTTATAATTTTTATTTATAATTCTATTTATAATTCTATTGAAACTGAACACTTCTAACACTTAAGAAAAACATCCTAAAGTTTCTTTTTTGTTTTGTTTTGTTTTTTAATTTCCATATATTTCACTATATTCTACTAACCAGAGACATACAGATTACAGAATAAACAGAATTAACGCTGCTACTTAGAGGACAGGATGTGTTTATCTCTGTAGGTATCCATTTAAAAAGGGTGGAAGAGACATTAACCAAATATGGCTAATGTTAAAGAATCTTTAATTGACATTTGAAAATGAGACTGAGACCTCTATCCCAAATTAATTCTAAAAGGAAGAGATGTCCCTTCATTCAGCCTTGATGTCTACTCATGACCCCACGGCAGGAGATATCAGCCTCTGCATCGCAAACTCTTCACGAGTAGTTGTACAGTTTTCCCTCCAACACTTGCAGGCTGCATTCCTCTTCACATCCTCCAATTTTATTAGAAAGTGAAAACTGCTGCTGGTATGAGGTCAGTGTTCTCTTGGAGACTACCCCTAGGCTGCACCCATTTAGGCTCAGACAATGTGCATATCCTTGAAAAGGATTCAGGCAAACCTGTTACCAAAGGCTTTCACATCCCAGCTTCCTTTTCTTCCTAACCAAAAAAAAAAAAAACAAAGTCTGCTTCTGCCTCTGTAAGAACCATATCTAACTCACATTAACAACAGTCTACACCAGTGTGGCTATTGGTTAGCAGTGAGGATTAGACTAACAAAGAAACTTTATCTACTTCTGGTAAAAGTTTGAAAGCTCTTCATCTTGCAAGATCTTTTGCACCATTGCTAATTAGAACCAGATTTAGATAGATAAATTTAGGAAGAAACAGAATCTATTGTGTGGTGTCTCTTTGCATATTTTGACACTTCAGTTAAAACCTCACTTCAGGAAAACAATAATCCGTGACTTGGCTTTAGAACTATGCATCCATGCTGTTATATGTTTTATTACAGGTTATCTGACTCATTGGTAAAGTAGCTTGTGATGAATTCCTCAATTTATGAACAATTAACTTTTAGCAATTTATTGTCACTATCAGGAAACAGAATGGATGTTGGATGGCAAGCAGGCTGAATAAAATGTTCATGTTTAGATAAACTGCATTTTAAACTTTTGGACTTTTATTTCTAATGAATTCTCCCATCTGCTTTCAATAATCAAAACTATGTTTGATATCTGTTCATGCACACAGATTAATTTAGAACACACTCGCTCTTGAAAGCTGAGAAATTAATTTATGCCTATATTTTGTTACCTGCAATATTTCACAAGCATATGGTGATAAACTTAAACTACATTTGAAAAAGTTTTTCCACCCAAGGAATCCATTCTGATAATGGTTTCTGTTCTCACAATTTTAGAACAGTTTCATGTATTTGTGTATTTTTTTTTATTCTAGACAATTAACTAAAAATAATACAGTTTCTCTCAGAACAAAAGACAATAATTGAGTGACAGAAAAGCACATACAATGAGAAAGTTTACTGGCTAAACAAATGCTAATTTCTTTTGAATTTGTGGTTTCCTACTGGGAAAAGTATAGCTCTCTGCAAATCTGAGCTGGCATTTTAAATATAGCTGATATAGGAAAAAAAAATGACAAGAAAAAAAAAAAAGTTGACAAGAAAAAAAAAAAAAAGCATGGCTGACAGAAAAAGAAATGCATGAAAGATGCTGCTTATATTCTATACCTTTATTCATAACTGAGTTAGTCCACTTAGTACAAAGTCATGTAATGGGATTTCACATAAAAATACTACAGATGATTAGCTTATATCTATCAGTTTGAAGCAGGTACACAAAGCTATACTAATACCTATACTAAAGCTATACTAATAACCAATGAAGGAAATCAAATTCCAAGATGGAAGCAGCCTATTTATAAAAATTCCTTGTATGTTAAGTTTTTGGAATGAAATCACATGCATCTTATGTAAAATATACCAAATAATTTAAAATAATTGGAAATTTTTACACTGATAGTTCCAAAACAGTATATATTTGTAGCAGATTTCAGCCAAAAATCCAACTTTACTTTGTGGTCTTTACTACGTAAAGGTAGAGATTTTGTCAAGAAATATGGTTGTTCTGTTAGTAAGTCTCTGTATGAGATTGGGAAGGTCATATGACAATAGGTATCATTAAAGAGCATGATAAAACCCCTTAAAGGAATGAAATAAAAAAAAACAACATTAACAATGAAAAAATACCTGTTCTGTTTGTGTGCCTTAGTCTGCTGAAACTAATAGTAATGAAAAGGACAAATAAAAAATATCTGATAGTTTGGGTACTTCTGTGAAACAGAGACCCCAATAACGACTGAAACTGGTATGCTGTACATCAGTTACATTAAAAACAGTAAATATGGGGCATAACAGTAAATATGGGACATATGTCCTGCATTATTAATAGCAGGAGCTTCTTTAAACTATGACATGAATGGATGTTAAAGTGAGAATAAAACGAACAAAAAACTAACTTAATTGTTCACCTCAAAGCACATTTCTAGCACATTTAACTTGTGTGTAGTTTACAGACACCAGAACAAGATCACAGAATCACAGAACTGTAGGGGTTGGAAGGGACCATGAAAGATCATCGGGTCCAACCCCCTGCCAAAGCAGGTTCCTCAAAGCAGGCTGCCCAGGTAGGTGTCCAGACAGGCCTTGAATATCTCCAGAGAAGGAGACTCCACAACCTCCCGAGGCAGCCTGTTCCAATGCTCCGTCACCCTCACTGTGAAGTTCTTTCGCATGTCAGTGCAGAACTTCCTGTGCTCTAGCTTGCAGCCATTGCCCCTTGTCCTATCCCCACAAACCACTGAGAAGAGGTTGGCTACATCCTTCTGTTCCCCAGCCCTCAGATATTTGTATACACTTAGGAGATCCCCTCTCAGTCTTCTCTTCTCCAGGCTGAACAGACCCAGGTCTCTCAGCCTTTCTTCATAGGGAAGATGCTCCAGGCCCCGTATCATCTTTGTGGCCCACTGCTGGACTCCAGAAGATCCCTGTCTTTCTTGTACCGGGGAGCCCAGAACTGGACACAGTACTCCAGGTGAGGCCTGACCAGAGCAAAGTAGAGGGGGAGGATCACCTCCCTTGACCTGCTGGCCATGCTCCTTTTAATGCATGCCAGGATCCCGTTAGCCCTCTTGGCCACAAGGGCACAGTGCTGGCTCATGGTCAACCTGTCGTCCACCAGGACCCCCAGGTCCTTCTCCTCAGAGCTCCTCTCCAGCAGGTCATCCCCCAGCCTGTACTGATACTTCAGGCTGTTCCCTGGGGAACACCACTAGTCACAGGCCTCCAGCTAGACTGCTCCGCCGATCACCACCCTCTGAGCTCAGCCAGTCAGCCAGTTCTCAACCCACTTGCCGTCCACTCATCTATCCCACACTTTCTCAGCTTTGCTAGTAGGATGTCATGGGAGACAGTATCAAAAGCCTCGCTAAAGTCAAGGTAGATGACATCCACCGCTCTCCCCCCATCTACCCAGCTGGTGATGCCATCATAGAAGGCAACGAGGTTGGTCAAGCACGACTCCCCCTTGGTGAATCCATGCTGACTGCTCCTCAAAACCTTCTTCTCTTCCAATTGCTTGGAGATGGCATCCAGAACAAGTTGCTCCAATACCTTTCCAGGGACAGAGGTGAGACTGACTGGCCTGTAGTTTCCAGGATCCTCCTTTCTCCTTCCTGCCCTTCTTGAAGACCGGAAGATCAGACTCATGAGTTTATACATGCCTTAACTTTGTATATTATGAAAGGCATTTTGAGTAGATTAGAAACAAGTAAGTAGATCTTATGAATCTGTTTTACTTTAAAGAAGTAAACTTATATGTACTTACTATCCTTTACTTCTAGGAATTCTTGATTTTAGAGGAAAAAAGTTTGGAATTGATTGAATTATGCCCTGTACTTAACTCCAAGGATAGACAAGAATAGGGAAAAAAAAAAAGTAAAAAAAAAAAAAAAAAAAAAAAAAAAAAAAAAAGTTAAAGTACCTTTAATTGGTCCCAAGAGAATTTTAATGTATTTGTTTGCTCAAAACAAGTAGTAGCTAAAAGTGTGTGCACATCACTTGAGCTAAAACTGTTTTTTGATTGGGGGGGGGTGTTCTTAAATAAGAAGAAAAAAAAAAAGGGGAGAGGATGAAAATTTCCGTTCTTGTTTTAGCAGGAGTAACCATGCTGTGTTAAAACATAATTTTAGCAATTAATTTGTTTAGTATGTGTGAATATAATTCCTTACTGAATCTGTAATTTAACTGGATGAGATGAAGAAATGTGATGGTCTGTGAAATCACTCAATTTGCAGCTGATTTTCATTGGAAGATACTGGTTTATCAGTGTGTTTTGCAGCACTATAGAAACTGCAACTAGGATGGAAGTGAGTTGATATGTAGTAGTAGGTTTTCAGTGGAGGAGAAAAAGTAGAAATATTGCTAGTTTTTTTCAAAACTCAACTTCAGTTAGTTCTCTAAAGTTAGAATTAGTCAGCACTTGTAAAAACCAAGTGGTGTTCAGAATTTGTAACATGGATTAAAAGGATATAGGCAAAGAACTATTGTAGAGCAAAAAAAAAGTAGATCCTCTTAATGTCAAAAGTGTAAAAGATCTCAGAATTACATTGAATGTTCTTGAATTGAGATTTCTGCTGGTCACACTCCTCAGTATCTCATCACCCTCGTTAGGTCTTCAACTGTCTGTTTGACAGATGACTCCTGTCATTTGTCTTCTGTTTAGATTAGTAACACTTGACTGTAAAAAATCAGATTTAATTTCTGTATCTGTAAAATTGCTTTAATGTAACAATATCCATCCAAGACTGTGACTTCAATTTATTTCTCCCAGGATCTCACAGGTAAAATTAGTGATAACTTTTTGGGTGTATGGTGGGATACCGTACCAGTAGGTTAGTTATGCATACAGAATTTAGACCTATGTCAGACAAAATGAACAGGCTTCCCATCTGAATTTATGAATGTTTGTATGTATCCTGAGCACTAGGAAAATGTGAAGAATCATCTTTCCCACACTGAGTCTTTTTCCATGTTTCAATACCACGTTAAAGGGATAAAGGAATCATATTTTTTTATTACACATCACAGAAAGTTGCCAAAAAAAAGAACAATCACACACACACAAATAAAAATGCAATAAAAAAATTATCCAATGGCATTCTTAAAGGGGGCTCTCTGACTAATGTAACTCATTAATTTCTGTTGTAAAGATTGATTAGGACATTATTCAGACACTGGCAAGCTCCATTGTATAAACTGAACTGTGTTGTTAAAAAAAGTTCTCTATTAGTTCTGGTTAACTTCTGATACTATAACTTGTTGTTAAAAAAAGTTCTCTATTAGTTCTGGTTAACTTCTGATACTATAACTTGTATTTAATTTCACTTGCTAATATTTTACACTAAATCACCAACATGTATTTTACAAGGCAATATTCATTCTTCATAAAGTGAAAACTATGCTCAGCCCTGAATCAGCAGAGATCTCCGAACAAGCTCCACCTGCCAAATTACTCTATGTTGTTCAGAATGTTTATTTAGAGTTACTGTACCATTACATTGATATATATCTCTTGAAAGAAACTAAATTCACACACTGAGGGAAACCAACAAGATTTTTTTTTTTTTTTTTTTTTTTTTATAAATTCCAGCAAACATTATTTGAATTGATTTGTCATGATTATTACTTTTTTAGGAGGTAGGGAACCGTGCCACTGGAAACTCCACTCAGATTAGCCTAGAACTGGAAATAATTTATTTCCCTCTTCTTGTGCAGTTTAATTCCTGCTGCGTTATTTTCTAACATAAGGGTGCCACCTAGTGACCATCAGTGTCTGCTTTTAAAATTAGGCCTAAGAAATTTCTAATCTAATTCCAAATGGATATGAAGTGTATTACTCTTAATGCTTGGTTAGTTAAGAGAGAATTGCACCCATGCATAGAGAAGTTGTAGAATTATTGCTAGTATTATTGTAGAATTATTGCTAGTATTTCAATACAGTAAAATATATCCAATATCATGATTATAGGTCAGATAGTAATAGGCCAGATTTCTGAACTAGAGATATATCTCCTTTAGTTGTACACAACTATATGTAGATTTTCAAAAGTTATTGATAATCAGTATATCATACGTCATTCCACTTGCTTAATTCATGAGCACCACCTAAACCTTTTTGAAAATGGGCCCCATTTCTGCTCCCGTAATTTTGTCAGCAAATGTTCACCATCAGATATGCAGGATGGAAGACATCTCAGGTCCTGTCCCTACTCTGGTGAATATTTTAATGATATGAAGACAAGTTGATGATGGACAAGGGCAAAATAAGTTCCTTTTCCTCTGTCTTCTGAACACCTAAACTCGTCAGCCAGCAAGATACACCCAAGATGCATTTATCCCAGGTAAACTGGAACAGCTCTAGCAGTCTGACTGGGGAAAAGCAAAAACAAAACAAACAAACAAACAAACAAAAAATATAAAATAAAATAAAATAAATAAAATAAAATAAAATAAAATAAAATAAAATAAAATAAAATAAAATAAAATAAAATAAAATAAAATAAACTCAGTCTAATAAAACTTGTGCTTGTTTATAGAAATCACTTCTAAATTGACAGGTCCTACTTCTTATTTCCCCAGCTCAGGAGAAAATCCAGCCCTCAGTGTTTTCAGTACGTTCTTCACTAATGAATCTTGTTTTCAGCCATGTTTTGCACAGAGCCAAATGTCACAACCGTCCTCTGAAAACACTTCCCTTTTTGAGGCTCATTCTGTAGATTCAAGTGTGGTGGCACCTTAAGCTGCATCCATGCACTGTAGCCTAAATCAGTGGGTTGATGCAGCTATCATCATTCTTTTCCTTAGCACTGCATCCTTTGGAACCTGCCGCTGCATTTTCATTCAATTCAATTCAAATTTCATTCACTTTCCTATTTGTTACCCACTCACCCTTCTCTTCCTCTGTCCCTACAATTGCTATTGCTTTCTTGCTAGCCATTTCTCATCCCTAAAATACTCATAAACCATAAATCCAGTTCTAGGGGACAAGCAGTTAGCTGCTCCTTGTTAACAAGACTGGTGCACATTCAGAAACAAATCACTGATCTGAATCTTTGCAGTGGTGACAATTTAGGTGTTGACAAAGGATAGGTATGTCTTGGGCTAGACACTGTATGAGAGTGAGATCTTTGAACATTGGTACCTGATGTGACAAAATGTTGTGGTAAATGTGGTTACATGTTATTTCAATAACTTCACATTTTGTGTGTGAATATATCCCAAAGTCATTGTCAGTCTTGAAAATGAAGTTGAGCCCATGAATGAAATTGGAAATTCTTGACCTCATTCTGTTCCAACTGTTAAGTGCCACAATGCTGATACAATATCTATAAACCCTTTGAACTGCATGTAATTTACTGACTCACTTTCCTGAATTTGAGCCAATCCAAATGACATGTTTATAATGCAGTTCCCATCATTTGCAATGAAATTAGTAAGTAGAGCTTTATCATATTTGTTTGTTTGTTTGTTTAATGTATGGTCTACAGGTGGTGAACTTTTTACTGGTCTGTACAGTGACTACTGGGGAAGAGATGCGGCTGTCTTTCGCACCATGAATCATATGGCGCACCTCCGAACTGAACCTGATAGTGAGCGCCTGTTAAAAGGTACAGCAAGTAGAAGAAAGAATGTAGAACCAGCAGTGTTTTGGATGACTAGAGAATTTCTGTTTAATCAGAAATTAAAATGACATTGTTCATGAATATGCATATCCAATTACAGATGATTATTTTTTTTCATGATTTTTTTCATTAACTTCCCACCAGGTTTAAAAAATTGAAATCTTTACTCTGATTGCATATTGGTTTTAATAAGTGAGGCTTTGAAATCCTTAATTTTTCACTTTTAAAAATGTTTTCAATATATACTTTGGTTATTCCATACTGTTTCATGACATCAGTTATAATTAAAATAATATTTTAAAATTCTCTAATTAATGGGAGATTTTAATTAGAACATAGTTTTTTTTGTTTTGTTTTGTTTTGTTTTGTTTTTTCTAGATGAGATCATTTAATCTTTATGTTGCAGTCAAATAACTGAGTGGTTGCCAAGTTCTGTGCTAAAGAGGCTTATTGTTATACAATAACATAAAATAATAAAAATCCAATAACCATGCAGTCCAATAGAATAAAAAATAAAGCAGATTATTTTAAATAAAAACATAAAAATATTGCACAAGAAAAATATTGAGAAAATTTCTGTGCTGGTAAGTTTATGAAATGTTTCATGATCTTTAGTCTGGAATGTAACTGAATTTCAAAGCACAGAAGTTTCTGTGTACTGGAAAGCCAGAATCTTGATTTTTCTTACTCCAAAAGTATTGCAATATTTCATCATAATAGTGACATATAGTGACAATAGTGACAGCTAATGTTTGGCAAAAAGAGTTAATAATTTCCTTTTATGGTAATTCATATGGTGAGCATTATCTTCTCAGTGAACATTGCTAGAAAGGGCAAACAGAATTTTTTCCTCTCAAATTTCAAGGCAGTTCGCTCTTGAATCAGAAGAGAGAAAAAAAAAAAGTTCTGCTACATGTTTTTTTTTGTTTGTTTTTGTTTTTCCTTCATTAATTTGGCATCAGACTTGAATTAAATTCATTTAAAAAAAAAATGTGTTTAGAATGTGTTTAGATATCCACTATACATCCAATAGTTAGGCCAGTGATGAATGGAGTGTTTAAATATATGGGTAGCAACAATTACATAGATGCTTTCAATATGCAAGCAAAGTTGCTTTTCTCTCTGGTAGATGTCATTATTTGTAATATACAATTATAAGTATTATGGCCTTAAAAATAGTTTTTAATTTACTCTGTATTCAAAATTTAATTTTTCAATGTCCTTAAAATGAATGTCCTTTCAATGTCCTTGAAGAACACATTAGAAAATTTACAAGCAAAAATTCTCTAGCAATGTCTTCAAACACAGTAACTGTTTTCATACGGAACAGAAATTTAGAAAATATTTACACTACCAGCTGCTTCTTAAGAAATTGTACTAATTGCACAAACGACATTCTCATTTTAAAAGCTTGTAAAAATTTGCTGCAATTCTGTGAGATGAAATCATTCATAGCTCAACTTGGTGTGGGGTTAAAAAGTATATAGAATAGACTGAAGTTTGTACTTACATGTAGGTTTCCACTCTGTAATGAAATGTCAAAGTAGGAAAATTTTAGAAGGTTTTTATTTCATAACGAATATACACAATGTGTCTTCTATCTATGAAGATATGTGTCCTAATATGCCTATTAGCTGAGATTATAGACCAGAGATTTTTCTTTAACTAAAAGGCTATGTTTCCAAAGGTAGCATTTGTATGCCTGATTTGTATGGGGCAAGAGATTTTTATGTGAATATTAGTGCCAGGTTTCAGCCTAATACAAATTAAAATACATAAACCCTGGAGAACAGAACTGGAAAGAGATCCTGCACATATACAAAAGGAATATTGATTTGTGAATTACAGCTATAAAAATAGTTTGACATTAATGCATTCCACATGTTCTAGAGATACCCACCTACAAAAAAAAATCATTTTTTTTCCATCACAATGTTCCCCTCAGGTAGTTTTCTGACTGACAGATCCCTGACTCTTTCAGTTCATTATTTTTTTCTTTTCCCACCAGTTGATTCTAAGAATTGCAAAAATAAAATAATGTTTTAATAAGCTTGACCTCAATGCATTTTTGTTTTCCTTTGAAGAACCAAAGTTTGTTGGCTCATACATGATTCCTGACAATGAAGACCACAATGATAACAAAGTATATTTCTTCTTTACTGAAAAAGCATTAGAGGCTGAGACAAGCAGTCATGCCATTTATACCAGAGTGGGACGTGTGTGTGCGGTAAGATCCTTTTTCTAACAACCCAATTAAGTGGACATTTTGGTTGTTCTTCCCCAGGCAAATATAGCATCTGTTAATGTACATGAGATTAAATTATAGGTCTGAATGAAAACCCTGCTTCTAAACAGCCTCAAACATTAGAAAACTCAAAAGTGTCCCAAAATCTGGGCTTAAGGTGAATTCTGCTGAGAAAGAAGGACAAAGTTCAGAAACCTTATTATTCTGCTCGTCCTATTGCTTGTTTCTTGAAAGAGACTGACCCCAATTTCACCAAAACCTCCTTTTAGGTAACTGTAGAGAGCACTGATATCTCTCCTTTTCTCTAGGCTAAATAACTCCATTTTCCTCAGCCACTCCTCATAAGATTTGCTCTGTAGAACAAATTCACCAGCTTCATTGCCCTTCCTTGGACACTCTCCAGAACCTCAATGTCCTTCTTGTAGTGAGGCGGCCCAAAACTGAACACAGTACTTGACATGCGGTCTCACCAGACCTGAGTACAGAGGGACTATCACTGTATCCCCAATCTTGCTGACTACGCTGTTTCTTGTACGTTTCTTTATGTGGGTTCATGATGCTGTTGGCCTTCTTGGCCATCTGAGCACACTGCTGGCTCATATTCAGCCAACTATTGACCAATACCCCCAGGTCTCTTTCCACCATGCAGCTTTCCACCACTCTTCCCCCAGAGTGTAGCATTGCATAGGGTTGTTGTGCCCCAAGTGCAGGAACCCAGCATTTGAGCTTGTTGAGTTTCATAAATTGGCTTAGGCCCATAGATCCAGCCTATCCAGATCCCTCTATCTATCCTTCCTACCCTCAAGCAGAACAACAGAACAACCATACAACTTGGTGTTGTCTGCAAACTTTTACTGAGGGTGCACTCAATCCCCTTTTCCATTTTATATATATAGACATTAAAAAGAACTGGCCCCAGTACCGAGCCTTGTGAAACACTACCACTAGTGACTAGCTGCCAACTGGATCTAACACTATTCACCACAACTCTTTGGGCCCAGCCACCCAGCCAGTTTTTTACCCAGCAAAGTGTATGCCCACCCAAACCACGAGTAGCCAGTTTCTCCAAAGAATGCAGTGGGAAATAGTGACAAAGGCTTTTTTAATGTCTAGATAAACAACATCCACAGCCTTTCCCTCATTCACTAGGTGCGTTACCTTGTCTTAGGAGATCAGGTTCATCAAGGAGGACTTGCCTTGGATAAACCCATGCTGACTGGGCCTGCTCACCTGGTTGTGCCATATGTGCTGCATGACAACACTCAAGATTATCTGCTTCATAACCTCCCCTGGCACCAAGGTCAGGCTTGTAGTTCACCAGGTCTTCCTTACAGCCCTTCCTGTAGACAGGAGTTATATTTTCTAGTCTCTAGTCAACTGAGACCTCCCTGGATAGCTAGAACTACTGATAAATATAAGGAGTGACTTGGTAAGCACTTCTGCCAGCTACCTTAGTACCCTTTGGTGGATCTTATTTGGCCCCATAGGCTTGTGTGCACCTAACTCGTAGGTCGCTAACCATTTCCTCCTGGATTATGGGTGCTTCATTCTGCTCCCCATTCCTGTCTACCAGATCAGAGGACTGGGTACCCAGAGAACAACTGGTCTTACTACTAAAGTCTGAGGCAAAGAAGACATTAAGTACCTCAGCCTTTTCCTCACCCTACGTCACTATGTTTTCCTCCACATCCAATACAGGATGGAGACTCCCCTTAGCACTCATTTTGTTGCTAATGTAGTTATACAAGAATTTTTTGTTGTCTCAAATGGCACTAGCCAGATCAAGCTCCAGCTGGGCTTTGGCTTTTTTAATGTTCTCCCCGCATAGCTTCACAACACCCTGTAGAACTCCTGAGTGGCCTGCCCCTCCTTCCAAAGGTAATAAACTCTCTTTTTCTTCCTGAGTTCTAGACAAAGCTCTGTGTTCTGCCTGGCTGGTCTTCTTCCCCACCAGCATGCACCCTTTTCTTGATACAACAACCCAACAGCCACAGCAAAGCAGGAATTGAAAGTGCTGAAAATTTGTTCGAACACCTTATAGATGCTTGCCTCAGACTTACTCTAGCTGTATTAGCTCTATAGATAGATCCAGAGCTTCAGTTTCTAAGACAATGTCCGTTAAACCCTGCACTGTGATTCTAAAGCAAAGCTAAACTTTGTTAATGTACTCACTACATCCAGTTAACCAAAATGAGACATAAGAGGCCTGCAGCAGCTGTATATTTAACCTATGCAGGGATGCAGTACGGAATTAAGAAATTCTTACAAACCCACAGCTCTTAATGAGACCTGGACTTGATCAATGCAATCTTACTTGAAAAGCAACTCCAGAGAAATACTACTAATGGACGTGTGGTTTGAAAATGTATACTTTTGACATTAAAAGATACAATGAGTGGCTAATTCAGTGGACATGTCTGTGGTTTTAGATTTATTCAAATTACCATCAGTGTTTGTTTCTTTTTATGCAGAATGATATGGGAGGACAACGAATGCTCGTGAATAAATGGAGCACTTTCCTGAAAACCAGATTAGTTTGCTCTGTGCCTGGGAGAAATGGAATTGATACACATTTTGATGAATTAGGTAAATATCTTAGACTTCAACAAACTTAAAACCATCATATAAATGATATTTCATTGTAGCACATCTTACTATCCAATATTGTACATGTCTTCATTAGTCTTTTGTTTGTAATGTATATGAAGTTCTATATATGGGGAGTTAATTATCATCAATTATGCCTTTACTGCTTGCATTGTCTTTAAACATTGCTTTTAAACTCTGCATAAAAATACATAGCATATATAAGTAAAATAACATTATGCTTTTAAGAAGTAATGACATTTCTCTTTTGAGTCTGAGAAAAGTAGTTTATTGCCAGTAACACTGCATTTAAATTTTACAGAGGATGTGTTTTTGCTGCAGACTCGTGATAACAAAAATCCAGTGATATTTGGCCTCTTCAACACTACAAGGTAAACAACTAGAAGAAATAATAACAGCAGTAGAAGAATGTTTGAACAGCTTATTGAACAGTTAGAAGTTGCATGATAAATATCCCAGAGTAAATATATAATAAACAGTTTAATCCTTTTTTCATCCATAGCGGGCTTTCTTGTTAAAGAAAAAACTGCTTTATGACAGGAGCTTGAAGTCTCACACAGTAATCCAATCTGATTCCAAGAAAACAAAACAAAACAAAACAAACAAACAAAAAAAATTAATTAACTAAATATTTCCCTGCTTGAAAATTTTCTAGTGCCAACATGTATGCACTTCAGCACACTTATAAAAGAAGTCTATTAAAGCCACCTGTCTTTCTTTAAGAGATTGACCGTATTTCAAGTTTAAGTATATAGCACCTTAAATTCCTTCTGACTTCTTAGTAAATCCTAAAATGTTATCTGTGATGTTGCTGGTGGCCTCCTTTTCCACAGCAGCCTAATCCAAGTGCAAGACTGTTTATTGGAGATCTAGCTTTAGGATGTAACTGGTAGAAAGGAGCAGCTATGCTATTGCAATTATTTATCTCTCCTGATTTGCTGTTTTCAAAGAAAGAGAGGAATATATAGTCCTGTAAGGAAGTGGTCACCTATTACTTCCTACTGGACTTCTGTGTCAGTAGGCAGAGGTTGACACCATTAAAATTATCTGAATCACCTTCTAGTCTTCAGAAAGAATTCTTTTGTAGAGATCTTTGATATTTCTTCAAAAAAAAATATTAATTGCTTCTCCAGAACTAAGAATGTAAAAACAATAATAATTTTATATATATATATATATATATATATATATATATATATATATATATATATATATATATATATATATATGTATTTATATATATATAATTTTGTGGATTGATCTACATTGTGTGGTCTTTATGAACCCTGACCAGCATTCTCACTCAACAATATAAAAAGACTCCTGTTCATTTCAGACAGTTCTTGGCTAATTCCCATCTTTCCAAGGAGCAAGAATAGGAAAAACCTTTGAGAAGAAAAATGGTTAAGTGTTTAAGTCACTCATCAAAGACCAAAGAGATAATTTCCTTGTCCTTCCTCTCTGTTTATAAACAAGTAATTGAGAGCCTGCTTCAAATTTTCAGATAAAAGCACTGAGCACTTTTTAAGTATTATGAATATAAATATATTAAAGACCTTGTAAAGAACATTGCACATAGTAGTTACAAGAAAAATATATAAGAAACACCAATTATTTTTTTCTACATGAATGGTGTTGCAGTGTGACTTCTTTTTAACCATATTACAATACCAGTATTATATGTAACAAATGTAACATATTGTTGTAATAATGTCTTTTAATTTTACTTCATAGCAATATATTTAGAGGGTATGCTGTATGTGTTTACCACATGGCAAGTGTCCGAGCAGCTTTCAATGGACCATATGCTCATAAAGAAGGACCTGAATACCACTGGGCTCTGTACGAAGGGAAAGTACCTTATCCTAGACCTGGTTCAGTAAGTAAAATTTATTTTCCACTTCTTTACCCGTGTAAATGAACTTAAGAAGAAAAAGCAAACTGCTAGTAACGCATAAATCTTACTGACTTCACAGTCCAGGATATATTTATTTTGATATATACATATTATAACATTTCTGGAAGAGTGTGGAAACTTAGCAATAAGTTTTGTCAAACACCAGAACAATATATCTCCAAAAAGAAAACAGGGGAGTCAAGTATATAGGGTTTTTCAAAATCCTAATGGGACTTGAATTCAGGATCCAAAGAGGAATGGAATGGAATGGAATGCAATGAAATGCAATGCAATGCAATGCAATGCAATGCAATAGAGTAGAGTGGAATGGAATGGAGTAGAGTAGAGTAGAGTAGAGTAGAGTACAGTACAGTACAGTACAGTACAGTACAGTAGATCGGAATGGAATGGAATGGTTCAGTTGGAAAGGATGTACGAAGATCATCTAGTCCAACTGCCTGACTTCTTCAGGGCTTACCAAAAGGTAAAGCATATTATTAATGACATTATCCAAATGCCTCTTGAACTCTTGAGCAACGAAGTTACCTCTCAGGCTCCTTTTATCCAGACTGGACAACCCAAGTCTTTTACCATCTTTGTAAAGTGTAAACTTTACACTTTGTAAAGTATACACTTTCAAGTACCTTAACATCCTTTTATTCTGTGGGGCCCAGAGCTGCACACAATATTCAAGGTGAGACTGCACCATCACTAAATATGGTGGGAGAATCACCTCTTTTGACTAGCTGGCTATTCTGAGTTTAATGTATCCCAAAATGAAGTTCACCCTTTTGGCAGTTCACCCAGGGCACACTGTTGCCTCATGTTGCCCACTGTCACTAGCACCATCAGAACCCTTTCTGAAGAGCTGCTCTCCAGCCACTCATCTCCTAATCTGTAACTATCTCCAGCATTACTACATCCCAAGTGCAGAACTCATTTGTTGACTTTCATGCCATTGATGACTGTCCAGTTCTCCAATGCAACTAGCTCCCTCTGCAAAGCATCTTGTCCCTCCTGGGAGTCAACAGCACCTCACAGTTCAGTATCATCAGCAGTCTTGCTAAGGATACATTCCACTCCTGCATCCAAATCATTGATAAAAATGATCCCAGGATGCCAGGCAATGGGGAGGCACCTTCAGAAGGTTGTTCTGATGCTGCATTCAGATGCAGTAGGTGCATCTGTGAAGGAACTTATTATTAATAATAATAATTATTATTATTACTAATTTCCCAATGGAAGAAAACAGTGAAGAAAATAAATTATTGATTTTTGAATTATTTCAAAAATCTAATTCATCTGGCAGCTACTGCAGCATATCTTGAAATTGTACAGGTGCTGTCATCCAGAGAATTGTTCTTGCCTGTTACTTAGATTTTTTCATTTGGTAAACAAATTCAGGAGAAATTACCAAATTTATTACTTACAGAGAATTTCTACAAGGAATTCCTAATTCTTATGCTGATATCTCAAAGACATAACTGATACCGGGCAAGTAGCTCTGTGTGGCCCTGTTTGAGCAGGGGACTGGACAAGATGACTTTCTTAGGACCTTCCAACATCAACCATTCTGTGATTCTGTGATCACATGTAATCTTCATCTCAAGCTCTTTTTCTGTTTCAGTCTCTTTTTGAAGAGTTTCCAAAGTTTCTATCTATGTTGTATTCTTAACGCAGGAATTTCATGTTCCACCTAAGGGGGTGAAGAGATCAGTGGTACATGAGGGTGTCCTTTGAATTGCCGGGATCCATCATCATTTCAGACATTGGTCACAACTAGGGCTTCCCTCACCCTCCCCTTCTTGCTGTAAATCAGGAGGAGTCCTACAACAGGCAAGGCCAGGGTAACCCAGGGAAGCATCACATCCAGTCTTTCTTTTTTGTGCCATACCTTTTGGGAATACAGCTACTTGCCCACCCATGGCAGTTGTTATGTGTTGCAAAGCTGCTTTAGTTTACGCTCATTGAAGGTCTACCATTTAACATGTCAGTATTGTGTAGATTTTAGTCTTTGTGAGACATAAAGACATTTCTAATAGCCATAGTATGTGGCTAAAACCCACACACAGCTTTCACACTTCACCTCTTTTATCTTCTTGCAGGCTAAGGACTCACTCTCTTGAGCTGGAATAAACAGTCACTGGAGCATTACTTAGAATGCTGTTTTTCCTTCGCTAACTGAATCAATATTCTCTTTTATACCAAAAGCAATCACTTGCAGAAGTAAACGTTTTATGCAATTCATTTATCTCTGAATCACAGGAATAAGAGGTGAAAAGGCCTATTAGCTTATCTAGTTCATGCCAGTACAGCTTTTCTCTCTGTGGCATGATTTCAAATGCATGTCCTCTCTCATTTTAAATTACTGTTTTCTTCTGCTTCTCTTGAGGTTAGACATAAGTCCAAATACAGAACTGGATACTCAGAAAAAAATTAAAACTGGGATTTTTAAACACTGTGATTATGATTGACTATCTTGGCACTATAATTGTGCTGATATCAATACCATTTTTTTTTGTTTGTTTGTTTTGATGTTCATCAAATAAATCATTGGTTTTGAGTCAAGATAGTAAAAACAGATAAGTAAATTATCAAATTTTGAGCAAAACAGTGTAATTCAAAGGAACTATTGATTTCCTATTTGGTTTCCTATTTATAGCAAAATTACAGTTTTTACACTTTTACCAAGCCATGAGACAGTAACATCTATGCACTGCAGAATGGATATTTATTTTAAAAAGGTGACATGATCTAAGTTTTTTAAGTGGCATTGATTTAATTTTCTGGCAGACGAACACCTCACATACATTATTTCAACTGGAGTTAAACACAGGCAGAAATTTAGTATTAAGGATTGTAGTCATTACATTGGTACCATTACATTGACTAGCACTAAAGATTAAATGATGTTTTTTAGGAAAGGACAGAACACTGTGCCAGCACTTCAGTAAAGATGACAATGATTTACACGAAGGTTGCATTAAATTCCATTCCAAATCAATGCTTCCCTCCCTTGCCTCTTAATGACCACATTTGGGTCGTAGTGGATTGTAGATTCTCTAACAGGCAAAGCATAGGAGCTGAAAGACACAAAAGAAGAGAACAAATAATTTTTCCAGTGTCATGGAACAAGTTAATTGTGAAGTCAGGTCTTTCCTGAGCATTAATTGGTTTAATCATGTTTGTCTATAAGTTACAGAGCACATCCGAATTTGGATTAACTGGTTATGCCAGTTAATAGAGGATTACTTCATTTTTGGCTGCTCCTCAAGGGCATAGTTTAGAGGTCCTTTCAACACTTTTATTGTAGCAAGAAGCTGTAGTTTTTTTTCACCCTCCAAAGAACAGGTCAGCATATTGATAAGGTGAATCTCACTACCTTTCCCATTACAAGAGACAGTGAAAAGCAGCCAAATGCATCATATTTTTAGGCACCTCTGCGAGTCAGCACTTTCATCTCAGCTATTGAATAGGAAAAGATAGAGTCTATAAGGAATAAGAGGAGAGCTCAGAGCTAAATAAATAGAAAACCACTGCTGGATTTGCTCTGAGTCTGACAGGCTCTGCAATCTGCTGCTCTCTGAAGTCTGCTTGAAGCATTGCTTCTGCGATACACTAGGATCCTACTCTGTTGATTCACTTAGTGTATTTGGACTGCAATGTTTCTGAGAATGACATAAGCTACCTCAAAAATGGTGTTGATAGACTTCAGGGACAGCTGCGTCTACTGTTTCTTTTCTAGACTACTTTATTTTCTATAATTAAAAACAAAAAGCCTGTGAAGGATTATTTTTATTAAATCTCTCTAAGGCTAGAAGTTTGCAAAGGGAACTTGACAATGACTATTCATTTGATATGCTGTGCAGTGCATGGAAAGCAGAGACTTAGCCTATCTTCATGCTCCTGTTCTGTTTCTGTATTTCAAATAACCAATGAAACTCCATTACTAGGTTAGTTAGACAATTACTTTAAAGTCAACACTGAACAAATACTTTCCTGAAGCTAAGCCCAAAAAGTGGAAACAAACATTGCCCCACTTGATAAGTGCAGGAGTTTGTTCTTGTCAGCTACAGCTGAACACAAGTTTTAAATTACTGTTTCTAGTAAACACAAAGAGTATTTTATTTCATTTTATTGATTGAAAAAAAAATCCAATTTAAGTAGGGAAATGTTGCTACTGTGGCTTTGCTTGAAATGCTTCTTAAAACCACACTGTCTTATGAATATTTGGAGAAAGTAAATGGTTACTGAGCTATTTCCAGCTTGATCATAAATGGTTTAAATTAGACTTCATGAAGCAAATTGGAAATGTAGAATCTACGTGCAGTTAGGGAATACTATATCCTTCACAAAGCATCCTAAAATTAACTTCTCTATGCAACGCATTAAATTATCTCTAATTGCATATTTGACCAAAGCAGTAAGCCTCTTTTAATCAATCATTGAAGTAAAGTGTATTTGCAAAATGGTAGATTGATCATTGTAAACATTGGTATTTTGAGCTAAACTGTGATATATAATACTGCCATCATGAGATAGGAATTGGAATCAAATGTAATACTGTTAGAGTACTGGAGATCAAGAATCACCATTGCTGGAATCATTTTTAAGTGTGCTGAGTTTCTTATGGTAATACATTTTGCATTCAAAAGTAATTAGAGTAGAGATTGATTTCAAGTATTACTATTCTGCTGACTTTACATGGCTGTCTCTCTGATGAAGCAGGAAACCCTTTTAACTCTGTCAATGGCCATTCTCATTACATTTTCAGTATGAATTTGGGGAAGAAATAAACACTCTATATTTTTATTTTTATTTTTATTTTTATTTTTATTTTTATTTTTATTTTTATTTTTATTTTTATTTTTATTTTTATTTTTATTTTTATTTTTATTTTTATTTTTTTTTATTTTTATTTTTATTTTTTTTATTTGTTGCTGGTTGTTGGTGTTGGTAGTGTTTTTGTTTGTTTCTTTCTTTGTTTTGTTTTTGTTTTTTTCCAAAATCCAGAGGTGTCAATATAAGTTTTCTATTTCTAAACATGCAATTACCAAGTCTCTGTTCAGTAAAGCCTGATTAATAGACCTTGCTGACTGGGTTCCCATGATTAATAATCCATACATGCATAAAGTGTAGACTACGGTGGAGTTCTGTGCTAGTTTTTATGCCAGGTTTGGTGTAGACTTGTCATTACCCCTGAAAACAATACTAGTCTCTGACAATTTACTTGGCAAACCTTCAGGATAATCTGAGTTTTATATTTTTGCAGTGTGCCAGCAAAGTGAATGGAGGTCTGTACACTACCACCAAAGACTATCCTGATGAAGCTGTCCATTTTGCCAGGAGTCATCCACTGATGTATCAGCCCATCAAGCCTGTTCATAAAAGACCAATACTAGTCAAAACAGATGGGAAGTACAATCTTAAACAAATAGCGGTAGACAGAGTAGAAGCTGAAGATGGGCAATATGATGTCTTGTTCATTGGCACAGGTAAAGTAAACTAGGAATACAATTGATTTAACGGGTTTTTGACCTCCAGGATGAATGAAATTACCTACAGTCCAAAAATAATGAAGCAATACAACAGTCATTTTAAGAATAATTCTGTGCATGATGGAGCCAATCTTCACTAACAGCCTTACAGAAGTGGTTAGTCATTCCAGACATACAGTTCACTGTGGCGATAACATAATACAGAAAAATAATGGTAAGAAAAACTTTTAAAGACTAGGACTAGAGACTTAAGTATAGTATTCACCACCACCTTCACCCTACAAGAACTTTTAATCCAATTCCTGACCTTATTTTTAAAACTTCACAACACAAACATGTATTTCAATATCTTTCTGAGCTGAGACTTAGACTCTGGGAGAAATAGAAATGACAATGAATTTCAGAAATATCAGTTCAAATTCCTCCATTTCTGGAGATGACAAATCTATCTGCTACTGTTAAAAAGAAATTGATAGCTTCCAGACTTGGGTTATGACACAGCTCAAGGAAGGAAGGGGACTATAACCAAATTTATGGTTCAAAAAGAAAATTAGAAATTTCCTGCAAATTTTTTTTTGCCTTTCTTTTGTGATGTTTTCTAAGATACATAAAGGTTGTTTAAAGAGGATTTTTTAAACACCTACCAAAAAATATAAATAAGGTATAATGTGTCACAGAGTTCTGCAACCCTAAGCAATGGGTAAAAAAAAAAAAAAAAAAAAAAAAAAAAAAAAAGTGGAAAGCCTAGAACTGGACACAATTTTAGTCATATCTAATCTGCCTGTAAAAAATCCAAGGATTCAACATTCACATGTTATCAAGCTAACAACAGAAGTGGTGACATAAATTGTTTTGACCATTTTGTCTAGGCAAGCATTTACTGTGAATTATTTTTTACTAATGAAATTCCTCTGATTCCTCTGAAAGCATTTTTCAGTGTAGAGAACATTAAAAAGAAGAAAGACTGTAAACTAACAAAGGCTTATTTATACTAGGGATGTATTCTGATCTTTTAAATAGCTTCTGTATGGTCTCAGTGTTGGACTCAGTGTGGTCCATAAAACATCGTGTCACTTACGTTTCCACAGCAGATTTAATAACAGTGACTAGATTTTTAATATTTTGCACTTGCACTTATGATTTAGATATTATATCTAATACTTGTACACAAGTACTCTATTTAGCAAAATTGAAACCATTGAGATTTAAGTATGCACTTTAGAGCTGGGCTGGACTGGCACCTAACAGCTGCTTAGTCTTGCCTAATCTCAGGTGACAAGAAATTTCATCATAGGTATTTGGACTTTAGAAACTCTAAGATGATTCCTGCAACCTCCACTTTGGCAAAGCTCCCATCAAAACCCTCACTGCTTCTTTCAGCAGTATAATGTTAGAAAGGGTTAATCTTCTTTCATCCGAGTCCAACACCTTCTATGTAACATTAGTAAACAAGGTCTTACATCCCAGCAAAAATTTCCTTATGGTATCAGTGCAGATTTATCAAAAGGGAAGTCTGAATGTCAGAATGAACTTTCACCATTTCACATCACCAGGATTTGAAGAAGGACTTATGAAAATCAGAGCTCAAATTTCTTCTTCCTCTTCCTCTTCCTCTTCCTCTTCCTCTTCCTCTTCCTCTTCCTCTTCCTCTTCCTCTTCCTCTTCCTCTTCCTCTTCCTCTTCCTCTTCCTCTTCCTCTTCCTCTTCCTCTTCCTCTTCCTCTTCCTCTTCCTCTTCCTCTTCCTCTTCCTCTTCCTCTTCCTCTTCTTCTTCTTCTTCTTCTTCTTCTTCTTCTTCTTCTTCTTCTTCTTCTTCTTCTTCTTCTTCTTCTTTTTATTATTTACTATTCCAACACAAAATGGATTACTTATTCACTTTCAGAAGTGGTGTATGACCCCAGTTTAATGGTTCCTCTCATCCCTTTCGCCTTTTGCTGAACATTTTTCCCACTGCTTGTCTGCTTAATATTTCCCCTGTAAATCAAGGATGACTGAAAGTAACATAAGAAAAGAAGCGATATTTGCATTGTTGATGGCAGATTTCAGACTAAGGAAAGTAAGACTATTATAATAATAGTCTGCAAGACAAGGCTGAAGTGGTGGAAGACTAGATGCTGCTCTTGTGTTTTAATTTCCTGAAAGAGATGTGCTGACAGAGAGACTGGTAAATATAAATTCCAATGTACTTTAAACTTTTTGAAAGTGCAGCTTTTCTTTGTTTCATCTTCCTTTGATTACTACCTTCAGTTCTCACTGAGAGAAAGAGAACTGTGCATAATGAACCCCTGAAAGCATTGGTATTCTTGCCTCAAGAACAGAGCTGCTGCCAGAAATTAAGTATAATTAGTAGTTTCCTAACCAGTGTCTAACACACATATCTTATAATTCAAGACACTTTATATTTCCCTAATTTGATGGTCTCAGCTTCTGCCTACACTTATTTCTTTTATTTTTCTCAAAATTTTAACTCTCTTAGATTATTTTTCTGCTCACCAAGGGGTTCTGGCCCAGAATTTGAAAACTACCTGAATTAATCAGGTAGGTCAAGGATGTCTCAGCTGCCTCTTAGTTGACAGATAGGCCAGAGCATGTCACAATGTCTTTGGAACAAATTAGCATACATGATTGTTCTCTAAGTGTAAGAACCCTCATCAATAACAGCAATGTGCAACTACTTGTATGTATAAGTTCCTATTCATGATCAGTTTGAAGATGTTATTTAATGTCTTTTAAGGCCAAGTAAAAGTTTCCACCAATTATATATTTTAGTATTTTATTTTTCATTTTTATTCCCAGATAATGGAATTGTTCTGAAAGTCATTACAATTTACAATCAAGAGACAGAATCAATGGAAGAAGTGATTCTTGAAGAGCTACAAGTATTCAAGGTGAACTGTGCTTTACATGAAACATACATACAACTAACTGTCTTGTATGTTTTTCAGATAAAAATGTCAAAAAAATCTGAGGATAGACAAATATAAAATAATTGTGCACAAGAAAATTTCTGATTATCTAGATATTATATGACATAAAATCTTTATTTTCTACTAAAGTTTTTCTAAAGTGGAGTTATGTTTAAGTACTGAAGCACACTGTGGCAAAGCAACACTGTCTTTCTATTTACATACTCAGTGTGTGATTAGAAACTTATAGCATTTTACTTAATTTTCCCTCATATTTAATTAAGTATTTAAAATAATATAATTGCAGACACAAAAAATGTGTCCTTAATGTTGGAAGCTTAAAAAAGGACCAGATTATTATTAATAATAATAATACTAAAAACAACAAGTTCCCAGAAAGAGTGAATCAGTTAATGTGTCATTACAGTGAGTAAAATTCATTCCTGGTGAGGCAAAAGTCACTTTTGTTTAAGAATAACCTAAGATTAAAGCTCACTATTCAGTATGTGGCAAAGGTAACACAATGAAATTCACTTAATGAATACTCACATCACTTTATTTTAGCCACATGAAGTAGAAGGCTAACCCACTTGTAACCACAGAGAAAACCTAACATCCAAATGTAGATATTTAAATCCGGCACCTGAATTTGGGCAGAGTAATTATGGACTTGCTACCCTGGGGGAAAAATGTTGGTTTTCAATATACCTATTAGGAGCCGTGTTTTGCCATTGCTCCAGGAAATCTGAGCAGAGGGCAGAGAGGAAAAAGTATGAGAAGGAATTCCTGCTATTTTTACCTATCTTCAATGTATGTTTTGTTATAAAGAACACTCCACTTATCACTCTGGAGTATGACAAAAGGGATTCAGTGGTGGCAAGAGCTAATGTTATGTTTGACAGGGAAATTTTAGTGTTCCTGTGACTCTGATAATCCTGAATTAAGTGTTGGCTGGTTGTTTTTAAATAAAATATTAAAAAAAAAAATAATTCTCAAAAACAATTGCCTCACGTTTTTCTGTAATGTCAGAAGTTAGAGCAAATCAAAGTATTTCACAGAGATGAACTTAAGTAAACATCAACACTATTTTACCTAATTTATTGTCATGGCAAAACTACTTTTTTATTTTTATTTTTTTCTAAGTAAGGATGCTTCCTATTTTCTAGGTGCCAGTTCCCATAATTTCTATGGAAATCTCATCAAAAAGGGTAAGTATTTCGTGAGTTTGACATGCAAACATTGGGACTCAAATTCAACAAAGCTGTAAGTCTGTGTGAGAGGGAGAGAGAGAAAACAATGTATATCATGTCTAAAGAGACCAGGTCTCATAACATGTAATACGTTTGCAGTGCAAACTTATGGTTATATGCTCTGTTCCTTTATAAAGCATTAATATTTTTCAAATCTAACATTAAAACTCTTTAATCCATCTCCTTATCTTATACATATTGTTCAGACAAAAACAAGTAAAACAAAACAAACCAAACAAACAAAAAAGACAATTTGATCCATGAGTTACTGAAATAGAAAGAACATCAAGGATTAGCTTGGTGGATATGGCAACCCAAAGAAAAGTTCCTTGTTGATAAAAGTAGACATGTCAGCCCCACAGGGATATGAGTCCTAAAAGAGCCTTGCTGCCTCCCATAAATACTCAGGGGCCCATGAAAGGCAGAGCTGTTTGGATCTAACTCCCTTTTGAGTCCACCACCAGGACAGTTATTTCTCAGAATAGACAATCTTTGCAATATAGGTGCACAGAAATGTAGTAAAACACAAGTAACAAAGACTGAAGATTGTATTAATAGTAGGCGTGAGTGTGCCTCAAAGATCATTTTAGTCTTGGTGTCTAGTCAACTTGTATTCCCTCTGTAATGTAGAAAGACAAAGTCCTCTGAGCGATTTAGGGGAAGATCCTAACTTTAAGTTTTCCAAATTATTTCTTGGATCTATTTATTTTTTTTTCCATAGACTGTGAAAGGACCTCTGGAGACTAGATTGTCTATCATTACACCTAAGTAATTATTTGGACAAAGAGGCCTGGAACACTTCCACGGATAGGGCATTCACTTCTCTGGTCAACCTGTTCCAATGCCTTACCACCCTCTGAGTGAGGAATTTCCTCCTTATATCTAATCTAAGCCCACTCTTTTTTAGTTTAAAGCCATTACCCCTTGTCCTATCACTCCTCGGCTTTTCTGTAGCTCCCTTTAGGTACTGGAAGGCTGCTGTAAGGTCTGTCTGGAGCTCTCTCTTCTCCAGGCTGAACAACCCCAATTCCCTCAGCCTGTCTTCATAGGAGAGGTGCTCCAGCCCCTTGATCATCTTTGTGACCCCCTACCTCCCCCCCCCCCCAACTCATTCTAATACTTCCATGTCATTCTTGTACTAGGGCCCCAGAGCTGAATGCAGGGCTCCAGGTGGGGTCTCATGAGAGAAGAGCAGAAGGGGAGAATTATTTTTTTTCTCAGAACTTTTGATGCAGCCCAGTTGGCCTTTTGGGCTACAAGGACACATTGCTAGCTCATATTGAGCTTCTCATCAATGAAGACCCCCAGGTCCTTCTCCTCAGGGATGTTTTCAATATCCATTCTCCACCCAGCTTTTATTTGTTCTTGAAATCTTGAAATAACAAGAAATTTCTTGGTACTGTGGACAATTAAATGTTTGAATACTTGCTAGGCACAGGGTTGGTACCAAATTATTTTGTCTCTAAAACATGATTTTGAGCAGAAGTATAGTGCAGTTGAGTTTATGTGGAAAAAAAAAAAAAAAAAAAAAAAAAAAAAAAAAAAAAAAGCTTTCTCTAGTGAAGCATTTTTGCTGTTCCCCTTGGACTTTGGAGTTTGTAAGCCTGTAAAGATCTCATTGATAGCTTTGTTTCAACATCCTTGTAATACTAAACAGCCTTCACTTAGTCAGTGATATAAAAAAATATTGTGTTTCAGGGTTGAGCTATTTATCTGTGTGGCTGGGAGGGAATGTTCTTTGATGTTCTGTTGGCTAGATATTGGATGCTTTTTGCCATCCTCTCATGAACCTAGACTTACAGTAGAGCTTACTCTTTCTAAGAGATGAAAGAGAAAATCCTATTTTGTATGTTTCATTGAAAGAATTGTTCATGTGTTCTGGGACAGTCATGCTGCAATATCGGAAGATGAAAGAATTCCCCTTGAACAAGAACCCTAGGTTTCATCATTTTAAGTTATCAGATTTAGTTCCTATTTATCTGTTTTATCTCAGCTAAAGTCTTTAAACATTGCTTCAAACAGCCTCTCCTAGTCTCTTCCATTGACATTTCTGACAGTTCAAATTTTGAGACCTAGAAAGATATAGGAGGTATAATCAGGGACAAGAACGAGCTATTTGGATTAAATTTCATGGTTTGTGAAAGGCAAGCCAGGCTAAATGAACTGACTGTATTTTCCAGCTTTAAACAATTTTAAACTATAAAAAATTTGAAAGCTTGGACTATGTTTGTCCATTAGGATAAGCACAATTTAGAGTTCATTAGGAATGTTTTTTTCTGACACAAAAAAACACTGAAGCAAGCAGTGCAAAATCAGTTCCTATTGCAGTTCCTATTGCAGTGCACACTGTGTATTTCTGCGTTCAGTTGATTTACATTCACCAGCAACAAGAAGTATTTCTCATATCTCTGCAAATTCAAGCTATACTTTTCTGGATTTTTTATGTCTTAGATCAACAACTTGTGAATCAGATTTATCATCTTTCATTTCTTTTGAAAATGAAAGTTACATTAACTTTATTCAAGCAGTCTTAGAATGAATGATGGTGATATGTGTATATATATATATATGTAGATTGTGACCAGTTAAGTTACAAGGAAAGGTAGCACAGAACCAGAAAAAATACCTATCTTCTGTGCATTGAGGGATTATATAAATCATAGAACTATTGTGAATGCGTATATGTGACTATACTGTATGTATGTAGCCACATCAAGAGTTAAATCCTCATAACTCCAGTTTTAATACTGAGATTGCTTGTAACTTCATCAAATTTGAACTTCTTCAATTAAAGACTTTAAGTCAAGTTTTGCAGGTTTTTGTTTGTTTGCTTGCTTCTTGTTTTTGATGATCGGTTAGGTAACAGAAGTGCTATGGGGGAGGCATTGGAAACTACCCTGAGGAAGAAAAAGACATGTAACACTCCCCCCCCACCCCCCACCCCCCGCCCCCAATTCAAACAGAAAGCTTACAAAACTGAAACTTCCAAAGTTTCCAAAGTGAGGAAATGCCAAGCCAAACTTGCTCATTCTAGATTTTTTCTGCACCTCCATCCTCATGCAGGAGAGTTTAGTTTGTAACCAGTTTTCCTGCAGAGTAACTCTGCCTCCCTCAGGTTACAGGCTAGATGCACAACTGGCAATCTGCTGAATAACATTTCTTTAAAACTCTAGTAGTGGCAGAAATTTTAGTGGAAGTTCTAGGAATTTAATCATACATATATATATGTATGATTATACATACATATATATATATATATATATATATATTTTTTTTTTTTTTTCTCCAGCAACAACTCTATATTGGATCTGAGTCAGTCGTAACACAAGTGAAGTTCCACCAGTGTGACATGTACGGCACAGCCTGTGCTGACTGCTGCCTGGCTCGAGATCCTTACTGTGCTTGGGATGGCATCTCCTGCTCCCGGTACTATCCCACAGGAATGCAGGCAAAGAGGTGAGAACTGCTTATTTTTGTGAAATCTGTTTTGCAAAATAGCTTAATAAAAGTTCCTAATGCAGTATAAATTACTTCATATCTCCTCTTCATACAAATGAGTGAGAAGACATATTAGCTGATAAGTTATTAGTGAGCTTTAGGGAACAGCTAAGGACCTGAATTAACAGAATGGCATAAATTGCAATACCAAGAATATTTTATGAATGAAGAAAACTGTCTACTTAGTCATTATTTAAACAAACCCCAATTTCCTTTTATTTCACCTGGTGGGCAGAGAAAATATGTTTGTTTCATTCCTTAAATTGTCAAGGACCTATTTTGTTAGTATTTGTACAGAACAGGTATCACACAGCAAAAATATACTATAGAATACTATATAGAATACTACAGAATTTCAGAGGAGGGAGGGAAGGAAGAAGGAAGGATGGAAGGCAGGAAGAGAGAGAGAGAGAAAGAGAGAGAGAGAGAAAGAGAGAGAGAAATGAAGGAAGGAAGGAAGGAAGGAAGGAAGGAAGGAAGGAAGGAAGGAAGGAAGGAAGGAAGGAAGGAAGGAAGGAAGAGAAAGAGAAGGACAACTCTGTCAATAGCCATTCACCTCCATCAGATAAAACAAAACTAGGATATCTGCAAAAGCTACAGACTTTATAAAGTGACTTTATAAAAACATGTTGATCTGCAGGCCAGTTCAAATCACTTTATGCTTTAACTCTCATTGGGCAGACTTCTCCTCTCCATGCCCAGTCACTTATGGATTCTGGCCTTCATTCTTTGTGCAGTAATTTCTCATATATCTATCTTCTTTCCTGCCCTCTCAACTCCAGGTTCTCCAACTTAGGTCAATAGATACCTGACCAGACATATAAAACATGCACATTTTAATCCAGACATTTTCACAGGACCTGGTCTGCTCTGCAACTAGAGTGAGTCACTCAGATCCTTAGCCAGCAAAACTCTGGTTATGACTAAGTCAAGCCCTTTCTGTGGCATTTTTACAAGTACTCTTTCTGATAATTTATGTTTAGATATACTACACCTACATTGACGCCAGGCTTCAGAATTAATTGAATAACTTCTGGAGACAGTTTTGAAAACCTGTGCAGATTGTTCAATCAAAACAAACTATCCCCAAATTGATTATTGTTTTTTTATGGAAAACTAGGGAGGTTCTTTTCTTTTATTTTTTTGTCCTAAACATCTTATCTTCCCATGAACCTGGATACACTCAAACAAAATCACTGCTATCCAGACAAAACAGACATTTCTGTGGCTTTTGTAAAAGATAATGAATGCAGGAATTGTTGGGTAGCATAGCTTTTGGGTAGGGAACATAAAAAATTCAAAATAAGGAACAGAGCTAATGACCGTATATTTTAAAATCTCGGACTTTTTACACTGAGATATAAGCTAAACCAAGTAGGAAATCCACACCACTTCTACAAGCAGGATTGCATAGTCTTCTCATGTCTCTTGCAAGCAGACTTATGGGAGGAAGTGCGTTCTGCTTGCCTGCTCAATGTGAGAATTATTCTCAATGTGAGAATGAGAGTTATCATGATTTTAATGAGTATTGGTTACTCATCTAATGATTTAAACGCCCTTTGGGGAAGAGAGTAGGGGGTAAACATTTTCCTACCAGCCTGCTAGGCCTGCATCCACATTTATGCTGTTCTGTTGCAGGCTGTTTACTGTCTATGAAAAGATAAAAGAAACTCGCTCAGTCCTTTACTCAGTTGCACATTTTTAGCATATTTCTCACCTAAGACAATTTCCAGAGTAGCAGCCCTTAAGTTCCCTGACACATGCATTTATCCAGGGTTGAGTGATATGGGGCAGCACCCAGGCACCTTCCTGTGCTTTACCTCTGGAATTTTCAGCAGGTCAATCTCTAAAAGAAGAAAATACTGCTGTTATCACCCTTCTGTTCTTAAGATAAGAGCTGCAGTATTAGAGAAGGGATTTGCACTCTACTGAATGTTCTCAAGGTCTGTAAAACTTGTTTTACATTTAAGAGTTTGGGGAATTAGCAAGAACTTACAATACTGAGAGGGATGTATAGTATCTGTTTTGTTCACTTTAGCTCATACATAAAGCTCAGAACGTTTTAAAAGTTATGAGCTTACATTAACTGTGCAAAAAATGGTGAAGCAAGGAGAGCTCCTCAGGACACACATATGGAAGTTGTTTTAATTTACCTCCTGCTGGGTTCCAGGTGGAGAGCACTTCTGGAAAGGCATGTCAATAAATGATGTGGAGTTTTCTAATAGCAAGCAATGCTGAGCAGGTGATAACCCTGCCGTGGCTGCCCTGTGCTCCAGACATATTAATGCCCCACCCAAGAGCAGACACTTCTTGATTTGGCTTGGCCTTGTCTTAGGGCTCCAGACTTTTGCACAAGCTGTGCAGGGTCGTACAATTAACATTAGGACCAGAGGCATTAGAGTGCGCCTGTTCTCCCTGTTCCTGGCAGCCATACCTCCATGGGGCCTCATGGAGCAAAGACCTTCATACTGCAGCACACTTATGCTGGCTTTAACTGTCAGCAGAAATGTGGCCCTTATACTGTACATTTAGGTGTGCTTCTGAATTGTATGGGTAGTCCTGCTAGTGCAGTAAGAGTACTGTCAAGAGCTCTTTTAATTCCAGTTCTGCTGCTGAAATGTTGAACTAAAGCAGGGATGCACAATGTATATTGCTCCCTTTGATTAAAATGCTGACTGCTTTAGAGCCTAATGCCCAAAAGGTATAACAAGCATTTAGAGAAACAAGAAATATAAAAACTGTAAACTGTAGGCACATGAAAGATATAGATAGAGCTGCAGCACAAATTCAAACAAACAAACAACAACAAAAAAACACAACTCTTTGCTTGACAGCTGGTACTGTTTTAAATTTGAAAGCCTATATTTTAATTCCTTGCAAATTCATAACCTGTTTAATTAATTAAATATAGGATTTATTTAGGGAAACGTAAACACTGAGCCAAAAATTCAATATCATAATGCTGGCAGCATAGCATATTATAATGTCATGGTAGTTACAAGTGTATGTCTCCTGCATACTGCAAATACATTAGATGTCAGAAGGAAATTATTTTGCATTCAACTTTGAAATATGCTTGCAAAAGCAGAGAGATTCAGGACCTAAAGAACTGTTTTAGTTCACTATTACCTCAGTAATCTAATTTAGACAAGTTCAATTTTTATCCAAACAAGCACTAAATTCCACAGATGAGGTTCTTCACTGTGCCACCTCAATGTCTAGGCTGAAAAAACACTGGAGTCACTTTAAAATACCTTTCAGCTGGTAACCCTTTATTACTCTGCTAACTATAGGAAGCTGACAGTTGCCATCCTGCCCTCTCTCCTTCTCCAGCCTTTCTTCACCACCCACTCCACTAACAAACACACAAGCATGCTTCATCTCTCATGGCTAGCAAGAGAGCTCCAAACAGACATTTTTTTTTCCCCCAAAATTTACTTTTTTTCTCCCTGTGTACTGAGCCCACTTGTACACAGTACCTTGTGTGAAGAAGATAAAATCCTAAGCATTCTTCCTCAGTCCCCATGTTACTGCTGAATGGTGTTTCATGGCACCAATCATGCTTGTAGGCAAAAGAATATTTTAACAGTTTGCTTAAGTTTCTACTTAAGTTATATGCTGGCATTTGAATGAAATGCTTTGAAGAATAGAATCCAGGTGCTAACTCAAACATCACTCAGTTGTAACATTTGGTTTTGCAAAAGAAAACTCAGTCTACTGGTTTATTTATTCAAACTGCAATGATGTGTTTTCTCTGTGAACCATTTTGACTTTGCCTCATCTATCCCTACAAAATAATGAAGAAACATGAAGATAATGGTGACAAGGATGATAACTATATTGTTTTCCTATAAATCATCTTTTCCAAAGTCCTGAAACACAGAGTTACAGACTGAAATCTAAATTCATGAATTTATGGATTACAAAAGACACCTCTGTGTACTTATTACATTTGTTAGTCACTGAAAATTATTCTTTATAGTAGCTTATCTCAGTGTTGTCTGGTAGCTTATTATTCATGGAATTCTGTATGAAATGATTACAAAGAAAAAAAAAAAAAAAAAAGGATAACTAATACCAGGATTATATCAATATTTGTGAAATACATTTACCTCCCAGCATCTCTCTCTCTTTCAGCACCTCTTCTCATTTTTTTCTACTCTTCAAAAAGTAGCAGGTGAAGGCACAGATAAATGTCTCCACACTCACAACATCAAAAATCCTTCCAACAAGTAATTATTTTTTCTTGAATCATTCCAATGACTGGAGAAATATTATATCTTACAGGACTATGACATTTTAGCACTATGACAGTAGTACTGAAGGGTACTTGGTATACATATATTGCTAACTTTTCTGTTCCTACCAGATAGGGTTGCCCCACAGCAGCGGAGTTTGTTTGTTTGTTTGTTTGTTCCTTTTAAGGTTAATGTCTGTAGTATTTATGTGTATTTATGCAAGAAAATGTCTCTTCTGAATTACCTGTACACACAAATATGTAAAGCTGTTGGCAGCATTATTTAACACTGACACTTTGCAAAGTTATCAGTAGCCATGGCTACTACATCCATACATTAAAATGAGAACTCCCAGGACATGTTAAAGCCTTGTTACTATCTCAGAATCTCATCTTTCATTCTGAAAGATGCAATTATTTTTAGCATTTCTGTCCAGTAGTCCCCATGTAGTCCCCACCAAATTTGCAGATTCCACTGAAACAACAATGGCAAAACATTATCTCTGCTGCTCTGATTATCAGTAAAAGCTAAAGCTGTTCTGTTGGTCCTCCAGTACCACTACACCAAAAGTCTATTTGTGTGACAGGACTCAGAAAATAATCCCTACTTACTACCTATGGCAGTAGATTGCAAACAACTTCTTATTTCCGATCAGAATCTCAGTGCAACTTGTACCCATTGTACCTCGTCTTTTCTATGTGGTTCCTTCTAAAGAGGGAGTCTCCATCTTGTAGCTATGCTTTAAATATTGGAATTGCTCTTTATGTAAATTCAGGAAATGTATCCATGATATAACTAAATTTCGGATTGTTAGAAATACTACATCTGGCCTGATACCTCACTCCAGTTTCTTTTCCCTAGTAAGCAATCTTAATTTTATTTATCAGGACATTCAGAAAACAAAATTTTGATAAAAAGTACAATTCTTCTGGGGATACACTGTACAATTATGCTTCTAATTATTCTTTTGTATTAAAAAATATAAAATAAATAAATATATATATTTAAAAAAGGAAATTTTCCATGGTTTCAAGAGTGAGAGAACCCAAAGACAGGCTAAAAATCTGTTTGCCACTTCCTAACATGGAATGTTCCCCAGTTGGTTCAGAAGATCTTGTTTTAGTATTTATAGTGTTAGTATAGTTACACATAAACTGCACATAGTTACGACCATTTCTAATTAAAATCTACATCATTTTTTTCAGACATGATCACCAATAGGTTGAACTGAGAAAAAATACCAATGCATGAATGAGTATTTCTCTCAACAATGCTAAATTTTTAGGACCCAATATTTAGCTCTCTATGCTTTTAATGAATGTCACTCCAGTATAACGCTAGTAATCTGTAACCTAAACACATTATCTCAAACAGTTCTGTTTTTCCCCTCCAGACGTTTCCGCAGACAAGATGTTCGACATGGAAACGCAGCTCAGCAGTGCTTTGGCCAGCAATTCATTGGTAATCTACTCACACATTTATACATTGCTACCAAATGCCTGGAACAGAAAAAAACAAATTTTGCCAATAGTATGGGCGAGACCATGATCTCACCTGAGATTTTTTACTGGCATATTCCTATAATAAACTATAAAAGTTATGGAGATAAGCCCATATCATCCAAGTCTAAGCAATTACTTTGTTTCAATGGCAGGACAGGTGCATCCCCATAGAGTGTGTGCAGTCTTGCAGTCCTGTTGTTGACATTAGGGATGTGGGTAATGAATCTCATGAGTGCCTTCTGACCCCTGGGCAAAGGCTTCCAATGGAAATACATAAGGGAAGATGGGGCAGGGCTGTGTCTAATGCTGTTGTCCAAACCTTGGAAAATGTTGATTTCAGACACTGGTATTGGGAATGGCAAAACAGACAGAAGCTGAGATGATGGGAAAATTTACTTAGCAGCTTTTACCAGGCATCACTTTTCAGTAGCTATCTGGTTGGATGTAGATTAAATTTCACTCTTAAAAGTAAATGTATCTTGAAGACAGAGTATTGTCAGAAACAAAGTGGCAGACATTTTTAAAACCTTTATTTTCACACCAGGAGAAGTTCTGGAGAAGACTGAGGAGCGATTGGTTTATGGAATAGAGTACAACAGCACCCTATTGGAGTGCACACCTCGGACCTTACAAGCAAAAGTAATCTGGCTTGTCCAGCGAGCCCATGAAACTAAGAAGGAAGAGGTAATTATTGTTATGTCCTAATCTTTTAATTAAAAGATCCCATGGTTAAGAATATTATGTCTTCACTGAAAGGCCTGCCATCAGTTGCTGAAATGTGCATGGGCATAAGGGAAAATCATTGTTCATCTGAATCATTATGATCCACTGAATTAATAGAATTTCATCTGGTGTCTGAGTTCAGCATCTTGAAATTGAATAACTACACAGATGTTCTAGAAGAAGCTAAACTTGACTGAATGTCTCAGAACAAAAGGGAATCCACCACTTCTCTTGGTATGTTATTACAGAGGTGAAAATTATACATATTACTCCCAGTGTTAGTCTTGCTTAATGTCTATTAATTCTGGCTGCCTCAGCCATTACATCACAGAGACATCTAAAAATGAGTGTTCCTGGTTCTCTGCCACCAACATGCATTGTGGTATTACAAAAGTACTTAATGAGTGTTGCCATACTTAATTCCCTGGTACCTATCTGATACATGTCATTTTAGCTATCCCCACTTAGTATGTGTAAGCACTTAGGGAGGAAAGACACATGACCAAAGGATATGGTTGGTTTCCTTACTGCCTAGCGGCTAGGCTCTGCTGCAAACTCCAGCTCAGCCATAGACATACACAGATGTAAGTGTTGAGTCTGAGGAGTGGGATTCGTCTAATATTGAATATGGACATTTACAATAAAGATAGCTAAGTGGGAGCTGGTCCCTGTAGGCTGCTTTGAGGTCAGAATAGCTGTTGTTGCAGTTATAGCCAGTGGTATCATCTCATGCCAAGCTAAACAGCTTCATTTGGTCAAGTAAAAAATGACTAGGTAAATCACTGAATGCAAAAGTAAATGAGGAGGCCACACACAGCAGTAGAAACATAAAATTAAGCAGGATGGATGCCATCCCTACTCTCCGTAAAACATATTTCTTCCTGAAGTTTTGTCCAAGTCCCAGACCCTCAGAGGGACCTTCACATTTGGTATTTCCTAATGCATTTTACTGGGAGATCCCAACCTATTATTCATGATCATTCTTACAGTAGAATTGTTCTTTCACAAAAGGCAGTGAATTTTGAGGATTTTTACTGTGTTGGGCAGGAGGATGTCCTCATATATGCCATTAGACCCAGCACCTCAAATGCTGAGCACCAGAAGCACAAACTCAAACAGACTCTAACCTTCCAGTACATCTTTATACTACTAGGATGAATGTATTTTAATGTTTCCCCGTCATAGTTATTCTGTTTTACATGAATAATTCTATAGTCATTAGTAAAAGGTAATCCCAAGCAGAGAGAAGCACTTCTCTTCTAAATAATATTTAGCATTTTACTGCTTAAATAGAAAAATGGGGCTTCCATTATTCTGCTGAGCTTTTCTGCTGGTTAAATCAGACAGCTCAGTGCTCCCTGCATGCTAGCATCTCTAAAAGCTTCATATTTAATAACCTAGTTCTCGGAAGCTGCAGGGGGAATTCCAACACCAAACTCAGAACTGAGGTTTCAAGATCACAGTTAGATATAAACACAGGTGCTGCTTCAAAAACATTTGTAAATGAGCATTCACGGGGAGAGTTATTGAAGGTCAGCTGGCAAATGCCCGCTTGTTTTCCATCCAGTAGTTATCTGCATGTTTCAACCTAACTTCCCTCTGTGATTTAGCCACAAATGACTAGCTCATGCTGGGAAAACAGGAAACTATCTGCTCTATTGTCTGTTCTACCATGCTTGCCAGATCCTTAAGATTGCTTTCCTTTCACAGCATAACCTCTTCTTTACTTCAAGTAAATATTTTATTTACTTACAAACTGTGAATTAAAGGAGCTTAGAACTTTAATCTTCCTCCACAAATTTAATATTATATTCCTGAAAGTACTTTTCAAAAATAATCACACTGACTTTTTGCAATAGTGAACTCTCATCTATGCTGTATTACTGCATCGATCTGTTTTTTCAGGTGAAGACAGACGACAGAATAATCAAAATGGATCTTGGTCTGTTATTCCTGAAGTTGCATCGCCTAGATGCAGGGATCTATTTTTGTCAGACAGTGGAACACAGCATCATTCACACTGTAAGGAAAATCACCCTGGAAATAGTTGAGGAAGAACGTGTAGAAGAAATGTTCAGTAAAGATTATGAGGAGGAGATAACTCACAAAATGCCATGCCCAGTGCAGAGCAACATACCTCAAGCATCAAAGCCATGGTACAAGGAATTTCTTCAACTGATAGGTTACAGCAACTTCCAGAGGGTGGAGGAATACTGTGAGAAAGTCTGGTGTACAGATAAGAGGAGAAAAAAGCTGAAAATGTCTCCATCCAAGTGGAAATATGCCAACCCTCAGGAGAAGAAGGCAAGGATCAGGCCAGAACATTACCGACTGCCCAGGAACATAGCTGACTCTTGATGAACAAAATCCACCTGCTGTTTCTGGGCAAAATTTTATTTGAACTTAAATAAGAGTGAGAAATCAGTCTTGGTTTTGGTAATTGAAACAGGTTTATATATATAAAATATCAGGACTGAAAACAAAAATGCTATGCTAAGTTGTACTGTACACTCATGATGACTGTTTAGAAGAATTTTACACAAAATCTTCTTAACTATCTGTTTCTAAGTAGGTCAATGCAATCAGAGTTGTGCATTAAGGAGGACGTGACAATCTTCAGACTTTGAGTGCTAGAATCACTTTCCTGTGTGGACCATGCTTGCTCTGTATATTGTTGCAAATGATGGCATATTTAAGCAAATTCAAATAGCTAAGCATTCACAAGTGGATGAAAAATATAACATATCTTTTCTTGGTTTCACAAGTATATCATGCTTCTGAAAGCAGCACGTCTTAAGATCTTTCATTTTGATTGTGACCTGTCTGAATTTATCACTGAGAAAAGTGAGATGTGTTAATATGGTGTCCTGCTATTTCTAAAGATAATGAAGGGAAACCCTATTTACTTCCCAGCAGTTTTTGTCTCATCAGTCATTTATGAAGTGCAGTGTACTGTCACAGCTAAATAATATTTCCTAGTAACTTAATGTAAGTCAAATGCATGTTCAGAACACAAACAGAATGAAATTCTTCAGCACTTTCATATAAAATGTTGGAATAATGGTATGGATAGAAAACAATTCTATCTTGTCTCTAGTAATGGGTATTTCCTTAATAACGACAAGAATTAAGAGAGTGCCCTCTTGTGGCAAAACGAAGCAAATCTGATATCATATATTTTCTCAAGAAATGAGTATTGCTAAGTATTACCAAGACCCACAGCTGGGTTGTTTTCAGCACACACGTCTAGTCACTATGTGCTAAACACACAATAAATAGAAGGTAGAGTTGGAAGTCAGTTATGCTGGACAGACAATATTTTAAGTAATGCTTTATGTTGTTAATGTGCTTTGGAGGTAAGATGCAGTAATGAAAAGTTAGGAAGTAGATTGAAACAAGAATAGCATTATATAGATGTGTTTCTATAGTTTCACAGTCCAGATAAATCTTTTCCTGATATGTACTCTCTGGTTAAAAGAGCTGTTTTGCTGCTCTTGTGCATGATATCAGGAGTGGAGATGAAAGAAGTAAATAACTTCTAATTGAGGGCTTTCAGTACATTTTTTTTTCTTTTTCTTTTTCTTTGAGTACAAGAAATCAGATTCAGGAAATGCAGAAAGCATTTTCCAAGCAGTTTACTACTTGGAAAACCTGATATTACAAAATGAGCTGGAAATAAATAATAATAATAATAATGATAATAATAAAAAGATAGGGAAGTTATAAACACAAGTGAGTCATAAATGAGCTAACTCCTCAAATAAGAACATGATGCCAGTAAAGTAAATAGCCAAGCTGATAATAGATTTTGATGCTGCCAAGAAAATATGCAAGGAATTAACCAACCACAAAGAATTTAATGTCCAGCTTCAATGTCTAATCAGGAAACAGAATTTGGAATTAATGGGAATTAACATCCTGGAGAATAGAGATTTGCTAGGTTTGCTATGCTAACAAACCTAGCAATGGATGCTGAAGGAATGTTCTCCAAATAGACTGGATCTTACAGATGGACCAGGAAGCTTTGCTGTGCTCCTCTGGGAGAAGAGACTGTTCCCGGGTTTGAAATGAGCCTGTGTGCACACTGTCAGCAACATGAGTACAAGAAAAAACACGTTTGACACTGTGTCCATGGAAGAGCAGATTCAACCCTTCCATTAGTCAGTTATGTTAAGGAAAACTTTGCACTTCATTTAGCTAGAATGCCTGTCTGAGAGATGGGAATGGACACTGTTCACAGCCTTGCATGAATTTTTATGTTTGCCACCTTTGATCTGATATGGGAGACTGGATAAAATCACTCTTCTGTGACAGTTTAATAGAACTTAGCTGCAGTTAGAATTGTCTGTTTGTTTACAGCTACATGAAAAGAACTAGCACTGAAGGTTGTAACAGAGAGAACATGTAGAATAAGAATCCCTAATTTATACCTCTGTTCAATTCACCCTGGAATCCCTGTCTGGAAAACTGCTAAAACATCACTGAAATACTCTTTTGATAAATTACGGAGTCCACTTCTTTTCAACAGTAATAGGAGTTATATATTACTTTTTTTTCAGATTCATTTGTTAGCTTCTAGTGCCAAATGTACCATTAATGGATTATGAGAAAAGAATGACAGCATCTCATCCTGATGGAACAAATGTAACTTTATGTCTCGTTCTCTGAGATTTCAGGTAGAAATCATGTGATATGCAAATCAGGATTTCTGATTTTATATGAGTGTGTATTTTTAGCACCCCATCCCTTTAGTGGTTACATGTGGAGAATTCCATTAAATTTTTATTAAAATAATAAATTCCTAACTCACACCTTGCAACTTCCATTGTTGCAATGACTGAGAATTTGTAACTACAATGTCTTGTTCGGAATGCTACAACATCTATGGAAGAAGACAAAGACTGACAATAACATATTTTGGAAGGCTACGCACAAATGTGCTCGTACACTTACAATGTTATTTAAAATGCTTCTTTGTATATATGGGGGGCATTGTCTACTTCTTTTCATTATGAGTTTGATGTATTTTGTATGTGCATGAAGTGGTCAAATTATAAATATAAATAAGAATTATATTTGGCTGACATCATCTGTATTATTTCTCATAATTTAATTTGACCAGACAATGTGATCCTGTGCAGATCACTAGTCACACAGTGCTATTTGCAGATGCACTTTGCCATGCATTTTATGAGCAGGTCTTAGAAGAATGTTAGTATACGGTTGCCAGTTGGGAAACTGTGGCACTGGGTGATCTACAAGTAGTAGATCTAGTGCAAGTGGTCTACATGGCTTGTCTGTCATCAGGCAGCAGGGTGGAGAGTTAAAATAACTCTCACTAAGACATTATTTATTCTTTGCTCTTGCTTCTGTGTTGTAAATGAGATTATTGTCACCTTGTACAAATTACTATGATCTCAGACTCTGTTGGGGCAAGATAGTGCTAGCCTGCAGTGAAATTCCTGCCTTGTATGTATCTAAACAGGGCTTTAAGGTCTACAAAATGTGGTCCCATCCAGGTCCCTGAAAAGTAGAGTTAACAGTCAGTCATATTACAGGAAGTGCTTGAATTAACATAACTGACATAGTTAGGCAGTTTTTCTTTTTTCCTTCTAAAAAATAAAATAAAATAAAATAAAATAGAATAAATAAAATAAAATAAAATAAAATAAAATAAAATAGAATAAATAAAATAAAATAAAATAAAATAAAATAAAATAAAATAAAATAAACAAACAATTGTTTTCTTCCTCCTCCCTCTCCCTCCCCCCACAAACACCAGTCAAACAGTTTCCATTTTAAAAAGTCCATTAATCCCCTTAGTCTATCTTGAAGCAGTAAAGCTGGAGTTATTAATGCAACTTTATATCTCTGGGACCAGAAGGTACAAATGCCTTTGAAAGATGCACTGTCCAGATAAGAAGCACTGAAAGTGAGCTTTTCTACATTTGTAATCTAGCAGGATGTCTGCAATGCCTATCAGTCCCAGAATCCTGTTCAGTTTACCAAATTACTGTTTTAAAGGAGAATTCATGTCCAGTTAACATGAGTATTTATCACAAATGAAACCATGATTGACATGCCTAGTCTTGGGTGACACTTACTTTCTCTGAAAGTAATGAGTGACTTTTTTTTTGGTTTTTTTTTTTTTTTTGCTTTTTTAATAATTTAACTGACTAGCACTATAGACGGGAAAAAAGCAGAGCTAGCAATGTCAAGTAAGGCTACTAGGTGTTATAAATTAATAAACATTTTACAATTTCTGAACAAATTTGACAAACATCAACCTAATCCATCACCATAATCCCATTCATCAAGACAACTTTGATGATTCACCTTATCAACAATGGAATAAGACATGACTCTCATGTAATGTTGAACCAGGAAATATATTGTTAAGTCTTTGTGCTCATAATTTGCTGAATTGTGAAACACTATGTAGAAGTGCAGGATTTAACATTGTTGAAGAGAACTGGAGCCTGGAAGCCCTGGCTGCCTGATTCTTATATTTTCTGAGATACTGACACATATCTAGAAAGAAAAGATTTAACTGAAGGAAGAGAATAATCACTGGAGATTTCAGGGAGTCAAAGATTGCATTTCAGAATATCTGCTGGTTAAACAGCTACTGCACATAACCTGTTTCAGTAGACTTTCCCAATTGCAACACCTGGCAAATTCCAGTGAAAAAAAAACACTTTACATGCCATGCTGGCTAATTCAAATGCAGAATTTCATGGCTTTGAGAGTGTTTTTGCACATATTTAAAAAAAAAAAAAAAAAAAAAGCATTTGCATAAGTACGGTCTAAGATTATATTTAATGTGGGTGCATTTGTGTGTGTTATGAACCCTAAGAATGTCTCTAGTCAGTTTTGAGAGCTATTTGAAATTCAGCATATCCTGCAAAATCTGACATATATGCTGATTTCCATGCTGACTTTTTTTCACTAGCTCTGAAGAATCACACTCACCCAATGCCCTCAACATGAATTTCAAGCATATCTGTACTCATAATTATGTCACATAAATAATAATAATAACAACAACAATAACAGTAAACAGCTGCAACATCTGTAATTCACTGTCTTCTCCTTTACCCAATAATGGGATGAAATTTGCAGAGCAATGGGCATAATTAATGCACCATGATCATTTTCGACATTTTAATTTGCTAGATGTATTAAAAGATGTTATTAATAATCAGAATTTGAAGAATGTACTCTGGACCTTGTCAAAATCAGGTAATTGAAATATTCAACCTTAGTTTTAATGCAGGCACACAGACCATTAGGATTTAATTTAATAGATTTTTGTTCTACTTAAATATGCCACTTAACACATTATTATTTTGCAATCACATGCACACACACAAAAAAGATCATTTTTAGTGCTTTTAATATTCAAAGAAATACTGAAGTATTGGCTAATTCAGTTTCACAATAGCCACCAGAGGAATGGAATAACTATTAATTATTAATCATTATAAAATCATTAATATAGTTAAACATTATAATATATATAATATCATATATTATTCATATATATTAATATATTATAATGTTATATTATCATATATTATTCATATATTATATATTAATATATAATAATGTTATAATATTTATTTTAGCATCCCTTACTCTTGTTCACAGGAACAAGAAGCTACACAAAGCTCCCCTATGAAACAATGCCATATCTTGCTGCAGCAATATATGGCATAGAGCCAGGTGAGTGGGCAAGTTAAAACACCACATCACGATGCCACATGGAGACCCCAGCCTTTGCTCCAAAAGTGGTGTGTGCCAGCAGTGTAAGGGTTGTGTTTGTGCTAATCAACATATTTTCCAGGCAGCTTCAGTTTACACAAGCATGTGGTAATAGAGACTTTTAGGTTCCAACCTATTTGCTCCTTTTTCAATGTGTTTGTTGGGATGAGATGATTTGTCAGATTAACTCCACCAGGTTGCTTTAAAATAATCAAAAAGACCATTTCAAGATATTTTTTATCTCAAAGTAAATATTCCACAGCATCAGTATAGCTGAAAATATGGTAACTGCTTCTGAGCAATCTTGTTTTAGAAAGCTAGCAAATGAAGACAGCATGGTGGATGAAGTTGGCAGCATTCAAAAAATAAATAAATAAATAAAATCAATGTATCTTAGGGAATTTTTTTGAAAACAGATTGTTTATTTAAAGCAGCAAAAATCACTAAGTAATGTGCTGTCATTCATTCTCAAGCCGTTTCATTACAAACTACTTTTAATAACGAAACATGACTTAGATTTGCTCAGAAACTAGTGGAATTAGGTGCTTGTTTGGATAACACAGTTATGTGAAAACATATTCATAAAACTGAAGTGTAACTTCCAAAGAATACCTGCCTTCTGTTGTATCTTTCTGCATTTTAATCATTTGGAAATAGTGTGTGGGGTTTATTTTTTTCGCAGCTAAAAAATACTTTTATTTATTTATTTATTTTTATGTGCACTGACCTTTTAACAGTGTGCTCATGCTTAAAAATCATTCAGCCTGGAATGTAAAATATCTTTTAGAAATTATGAATGTTCCAGCCTTGAACATTACCATTTATGTTCTGCACTTGGTCTTTTGACTGTTTTTCAAATCTTTGTAACATAGTTTCATGAATTTCATTAAATATTACACAGGCACATAACTGTGAGCTGGCAGCAGAATATTTGGCTGTGAGTTATTTATACTGGTGTTAGGTTAGTGTCTATAGTGATCTAGGAATGGCTCACCCACAGAAGCTTTTATAAAAGACCTTGAATTGTGATTTGTTATCATAGTTCCTGTGCCTGGGTGGATTATGAATTGTGGGGATCTTTTTTCAATTTTTATTGCATAGAAAATATGCTTCAGAAAGTCAGAAACATCCTTTTTAGTTTATAATAAATCAATCAATCAATCAATCAATCAAACATTTTCCATCCTATCTATCCTTTTCAGAACATTTAAAATGCACAAATTAGGAAACTGTAGAGGAGAAGATGAAGTGAGGGTGGCTTTTCTGGAACTTCCTTGGTACTTCCTGACTTGCCAGCATGGTCAACTGACATGTCTTTAGTAGTGAACCAAAGAGAGCTAAAGCATTCCCAGTCCTCTTCTGTATCTGTCAATAAAACTGAAGTTGCTGAGAAATGGCTTCCATTTCTACAGCCTATATTGGGGAGCATGCCCCAGCAGAGATGAACATGCCACAGGTTGTTTTCAGTGCCTCAAAAAATATCTAAAGCCTCAAAATATCTAAAGCCTCAAAAATATCTACCTATTAGCCTGGTGGGAGCTGAATATGCAGTCAAGCTATACTTTCAAAGGCTGTATAGGAATTTATTTAGCCTCTAATCTATTCAGTCTGTAGGGGAAGTGAGTTTTCTACCCTCTCAGTAGACAGAAGTCTTTCAAGACTCAAAGGTGAAAAAACTGAAAAACAGACTGTGATCCCTTTAGGTCCTACATTTGGTCCACCTCCCTCATAAGAACTGCTTCTTTTAAGACATGTTAAAGAAGTGCATCAAATGAAGCAATTAGTCTCTTTTTGTAACTACAAACAAAAGCCATGTTGTGGGAAATCTCTTACAGAAACATAGGGTTCTTATCATAAGCACAGTAAAGGCTTTCTCTAGACCACCAAGGCCTAGACAGCCAAATAGGCCAAGGACTGTTTAATGAAGGACATAATTATGTCCAAAGAAGGGCAACAAAGCTTGTGAAGGGTCTAGAGAACAAGTCTTATGAGAAGTGGCTGGGAGATCAGGGACTATTTAGCTCTTAGAAAAGGAGGCTGAGGGACCTTATCGGTCTCTACTATTAACCTAAAGGAGACTATAATGAAGTCAAGTTCAGTCTCTTCTCCCAACCACTAACAGGCTGCCCATGGAAGTGGTTGTCACCATCCCTGGAGGTTTTCAAAAGCCATATAGATGTGGTGCTTAGGGATATTACTTAGTGGTAGACTTGGCAGTGCTAAATTAAATGTTGGACTAGATGATCTTAGAGGTCTTTTCCAACCTAAATGATTCTATGATTTTATGATTTTATAGTTGAGGCGGAGATTTATGCAGTACAGACAGCATGTCTCTCTTTAATAAACACAAGACTTTTACCTTAAATAGGTAGAACTAACCTGTTAAATTAGCAATCAGTAGATATCATGCAACAGACTGAAATAAATTGTTTCTAACTTTCTTTGGAGGCAAACTGTGGGATGCTAATTTTGATACATTCAGCATGAAATGTTTATCTCCTAATATGACAAGTTTGGGGGCACTCAAAGAGGCATTTGTACCAATCCTAGTCCTCTGAAGAGATTTATCTACTACACATTCCCTGCTCATGCTGGTTTTCTGGTACACCACCAGGACTGCATGAATGCAAACAAATGCGTATCATTTGAATGTCCTTTGAGTGACACACATGAACCTGCTGTTAAGATGCACAATGCAGGCATTATCAAATATGTGAAATATAAGAAATACCTTCAATAACACATTTCAGGTCATTGGGATAGGCCCTTGTGTCGAGGCCTTCAAGCTATTACCTAACACTTTGAAAAGCAGCACCTACTTTCCAGCCTCTCATTAAGGATAGGTCCAGATAGCTACCCCACAGATCTCCATGGTAAGCAATCTACCAATAGCTTGACTTATGCTACTCCAAGGGTCAGATTTCTACTCAAAAGTGTATTGATTTTAAATCAGAAGCAGAATCTGATAGAGAGTGAACATCTTCACCACTACAAGGAACCCTTTACTTTTAATTTTTATAGGAATTCTTTATAATAAATATAAAGAAATAAATCCCTGTTCAAATAATTGCACCATATTTATTATACATACACAAAGTAGAGCTACTTTTGGCTTTCTCTGGTTTCAGATTTGTAAATTGTAAAATCTTTCTGTCACTTGGTCCTCAAAGAGAGATATCATGCCTCAGATTGGTGACATTGAATACCTAGAGTAAAAACTGAACAAGGCTTTTCTGCTATGTTTTTTGTTTGTTTGATTTGTTTTTCATGTGTAATAACTTTTTTTTTTTCAGTTTCTTACATCACTACATAAGTGAATAGTGGGAAAACAAAAGGGAATACAGTTTTACTTCTTCAAGCCTTCAAAAAAAAGTGGAATTAGAAGGAAATATTTTACACAGGTTAGTAACAGTAATAACAGCTGCTGAGAGATATGATATGCAATCCAATTAGGCCTTAGCCATATATCAATTTTCACAGAATTTCACAGAATTTTTCTAGGTTGGAAGAGACCTCAAGATCATCGAGTCCAACCTCTGACCTAACGCTAGCAGTCCCCACTAAACCATATCCCTAAGCTCTACATCTAAACGTCTTTTGAAGACTTCCAGGGATGGTGACTCCACCACTTCCCTGGGCAGCCTGTTCCAATGCCTCACAACCCTTTCAGTGAAGAAGTTCTTCCTAACATCTAACCTAAAACTCCCCTGGCTCAACTTAAGCCCATTCCCCCTCGTCCTGTCACCAGGCACGTGGGAGAATAGACCAACCCCCACCTCGCTACAGCCTCCCTTGAGGTACCTATAGAGAGCGATAAGGTCGCCCCTGAGCCTCCTCTTCTCCAGGCTGAACAAGCCCAGCTCCCTCAGCCGCTCCTCGTAGGACTTGTTCTCCAGGCCCCTCACCAGCTTCGTTGCCCTTCTCTGCACACGCTCAAGCACCTTGATGTCCTTCTTGTAGCGAGGGGCCCAAAACTGAACACAGTACTCAAGGTGCGGCCTCACCAGAGCTGAGTACAGGGGGACGATCACCTCCCTTGCCCTGCTGGTCACACTGTTCCTGATACAAGCCAGGATGCCGTTGGCCTTCTTGGCCACCTGAGCACACTGCTGGCTCATATTCAGCTGACTATCCACCATCACTCCCAGGTCCTTCTCTGCCTGGCAGCTCTCCAACCATTCCTCTCCCAGCCTATAGCTCTGCTTGGGGTTGTTGCGCCCCAGGTGCAGGACCCGACACTTGGCCTTGTTGAACTTCATGCAGTTGACCTCAGCCCATCGGTCCAGCCTATCCAGATCCTCCTGCAGAGCTTTCCTACCCTCAAGCAGATTGACACACGCACCTAACTTGGTGTCATCTGCAAACTTACTGAGGGTGCACTCAATGCCCTCGTCCAGATCATCGATGAAGATATTAAAGAGGACCGGCCCCAGCACCGAGCCCTGGGGGACGCCACTAGTGACTGGCCTCCAACTGGACTTGGCTCCATTCACCATGACTCTTTGGGCCTGGCTTTCCAGCCAGTTTCTAACCCAACGAAGCGTGCGCCAGTCCAAGCCAAGAGCAGCCAGTTTCTTGAGGAGAATGCTGTGGGAGACGGTGTCAAAAGCCTTGCTGAAGTCAAGGTAGACCACATCCACAGCCTTTCCCTCATCCACCCAGCGCGTCACTTTGTCGTAGAAGGAGATCAGGTTCGTCAAGCAGGACCTGCCTTTCATAAACCCATGCTGACTGGGCCTGATCGCCTGCTTGCCCTGCAAGTGCTGCGTGATGACTCTCGAGAGGATCTGCTCCATGAGCTTCCCTGGCACTGAGGTCAAACTGACAGGCCTGTAGTTTCCCGGGTCAGTCCTCCGGCCCTTCTTGTAGATGGGCGTCACATTTGCTATCCGCCAGTCAACTGGGACCTCCCCCGATCAACAGAACTGCTGATAAATGATGGATAGTGGCTTGGCCAGCTCCTCTGCCAGTTCACTCAGTACCCTTGGGTGGATCCCATCCGGCCCCATCGACTTGTGCACATCTAAGTGCCGTAGCAGGTCACCAACCAGTTCTTCATGGATAGTGAGGGCCACATCCTGCTCCCCATCCCCTTCCACCAGCTCAGGGTACTGGGTATCCAGAGAACAACCGGTATTGCCGCTAAAGACTGAGGCAAAGAAGGCATTGAGCACCTCCGCCTTTTCCTCATCTCTTGTAACTAAGTTTCCCCCCGCATCCAGTAAAGGATGGAGATTCTCCTTAGTCCTCCTTTTTGTGTTGATGTATTTATAGAAACGTTTTTTGTTATCTTTAAAGGCAGTAGCCAGATTGAGCTCCAGATGAGCTTTGGCCTTCCTAATTTTGTCCCTGCACAGCCTCGCCACATCCTTAAAGTCCTCCCTAGTGGCCTGCCCACTTTTCCAAAGATTATAAACCCTCTTTTTTCTCCTAAGATCAAGCCACAATTCTCTGTTGAGCCAGGCTGGTCTTCTTCCCCGCCAGCTTGTCTTTGGGCACGTGGGGACAGACCGTTCCTGCGCCATTAAGATTTCCCTCTTGAAGAGAGCCCAGCCTTCCTGGACCCCTCTGCCCTTCAGAACCGCCTCCCAAGGGACTCCACCAACTAGTGTCCTGAGCAGCTCAAAGTCAGCCCTCCAAAAGTCCAATACAGCGGTTTTACTGGTCCCCTTCCTGGCCTCACCAAGAATAGTGAACTCCACCATTGCGTGATCACTCTGCCCGAGACAGCTCCAGACAATCACATCCTCCACCAGTCCTTTGTTTGTGAAGAGAAGGTCTAGCAGGGCACCACCCCTGGTAGGTTCACTAACCAGCTGCGTCAGGAAGCTGTCTTCCATGCTCTCCAGAAACCTCCTAGACTGCTTTCTCAGGGCTGTGTTGTGCTTCCAGGATATGTCAGGGAAGTTGAAGTCCCCCATGAGTACAAGAGCTGACGATTTCGCAACTTCTGTCAGCTGCCTGCAGAGTTCCTCATCCGTCTCCTCATCCTGGTTCGGTGGTCTATAGCAGACCCCGACCAGGACACTAGCCTTGTTGTCCCTGCCGATCCTAACCCAAAGGGACTCGACCTTGTCATTCCCAGTCTCGAGTTCTACAACCTCAAAAGACTCTCTAATACAGAGAGCCACCCCACCACCCCTTCTGTGCTGCCTGTTTCTTCTAAAGAGCTTATAGCCAGGCATTGCAGTACTCCAGTCATTAGACTGGTCCCACCACGTCTCCGTGATGGCAACCAAGTCGTAGCCTGCCTGCTGCACAATGGCTTCCGGCTCCTCCTGTTTGTTACCCATGCTGCGTGCATTGGTGTAGATGCACTTTATCTGGGCCATTGCCTTATCCTTCAGCTTTGCCATCGTTCCCCCTGGCACAGCCCCAACAATCCTAGCTTCAGCCCCATCCCCCTTCCTACCTAGTTTAAAGCCCTCTCAATGAGCCCTGCCAGCTCCTGGCCCAGGATCCTTTTTCCCCTAAAAGATAGGGACCCGTCTGCAGCCATCAGGCCAGGTGCTGAGTATAGTGCCCCATGATCAAAAAACCCAAGATTTCTGCGTTGGCACCAGCCCCGGAGCCACGTGTTTAACAGATGGGCTTTCCGTGTCCTCGCTGTACCCCTCCCTGCCACCGTAGGGATGGATGAAAACACCACCTGCACTCCCGCTCCATCCACTAACCGACCCAGTCCCCTAACGTCTCTTTTGATAGCCTTCAGGCTTCTCACTTCGATGTTGTCACTGTCCGCCTGGACTATCAAAAGAGGGTAATAGTCAGAGGAGCGTACCAGGTTAGGAAGCTTCCTGGCAACGTCCCTGACCCTGGCCCCAGGGAGACAGCAGACTTCCCTACGGGTAGGGTCAGGCCAACAGATAGGGCCCTCTGTTCCCCTAAGAACATGTTTGTCTCCAACAACAATAACCCTCCTGTCTTTCCTGGTGGAGGCAGTCCTGAGGCGTGGAGTCAACCTCCTCGCCCTAGGCATCCTCCTGGGAACACTTGCTACCTCTTCCTCAGCTACTGGTCTGTCGAGCTCCAGGACCTCAAACCTGTTGTGTAAGGGCACCTGGGAATGCGGGGCCGGAAGGGGAGGGCGTCGCCTGAGATGTCGAGCAGGGACCTGTCTCCATTCCTCCTCAGCTCCCAGATCCCCTCCCTCTGCCCGACAGCTACAGGGCAGGGGGTCCGCCCCCATTTGAGGAGTCTCACCTCGGTACCTCCCCTTGAGGCCCTGCAGGGAGTTACTCCAGAAGTCTATCTCTCACTCACACTCCCTGATGGCCCTCAACCTCTCCACCTCCTCCTTGAGCTCCGCCACCATGCGGACCAGGTCATCCACCTGCTCGCACCTCACGCACGCAGTTTCTCTGCCTCCTGCCGATGGAAGCAACAGGCTCAGACACTCCTTGCATCCGGTGGCCTGAACTGCGGCATTTTTCAACAGGTAGTCGGTCTGGGTGTGTACCGACTTCCTGGAGAGCGCGCCGTGCCTGAGAGATATGCTGAGAGATATGACATGCAATCCAATTAGGCCTTAGCCATATATCAATTTCCCACCCCTTGATGAGCTTTAATTGGAGAACTGCTCCTGACTTGTTAGCTCTGCTGCCAATGCTTTTGAGTTCAGAAGATGTCCAGAATGAAAGAGATCACCTCCTGGTAGGTATGAGTCATACTGATGAAATCCAATACTGTCAGTAGCCCTAGCATACATACATACTGCAAGAACTGAAAGCAAACCCTGCAGCCACTCCAACTATCACAGCTTCCTGGGCTTCAAACACTTGGTGGCTCTGCCCAAGAGTAACGTGAACAAACCAGAATTGCACCATTAAAGACAAACACTAGTCTGGGTTGGGAATGCCTGCTGTTTAACTTGTAATGCAATTAACTGTTTCACCAAATGGTTGAACTGGAAACATGATAATCAGATGTCTATGTTGTATACTAAAGACTCATCAGTTTCCATGGGAGGGCTCAGAAAGAAAGTTTTTCCCGTGCTATTCTGATCCAGATAGCCTTATCCTGCTTTTCTTCATTTTGATCCCTTTGACCCTCTCTAAATTAGATTAGTTTTGCTTTCTATCATTATAATATCTGAAATGAAAACTAAAAGCCTTATGGACTTCATAGTACCACCGTATGTGTAAATCACATTTAGGGTTGTGTTTGTAACAAAGGTGATATGAATCTGCTTCAGATAGTACAAGCTAAAGCTTTTAGAATAAGAGGTTGCCTATCTAGTTCTAATGAAAATCAAAAATTTATAATGAATGAAAGTCAAAATATATAATTATATATATGAACTCCCACAGAGCTACTGAATTAACTGATAATTACTACAAATGGTGCAATAACTTTGCCCATAAATGTCATCCACCATTTCTGTTAGTATCTTGACATTTTCATACACTTGCCATTTCTGTTTATGTCATCAGTTTTAAACCTTTTTTAAGGCAGAAGCAAAACTAGTCTATGATTTGGGTTTTCCGAGTGAAGGCTTGTACACCATTCCCATAAAATGAGGATTTTACATTGGGAGGTTTCTGCTTAGAATCTTCTATCTCTGTATGACTGTATGATCAAATCTCTTATTTCCATGAGGCTTTTCTAGCATCAGTAGTCTCCTGAGTTTCCCTTATTTCTCCAATGAATAATTTTTTTTTTTTTAAATTCTTTTATATAAAAATGCCATTTAGATGCAAACACCATGCTTGGCACTTCACAGAAATCAGCTACAGCCTTTCTTAGCAGAGAATGACTCTTCAGATCAGTGATTTAGCTTGAGAAACCTGAAACCCGAAATGCTTAAAAGAGATCTATCAAATGTTGATTAGATTTACACAGCAATGTGTCTGGACTTGTACAAACACAAACCAGAAACCAATTTTGAAAAAAAAAAAAACAAAACATACAAACAAAAAAAACACCACCAACAACAAAAAAAAACATGCTGTGGGTTCTCAAAGCTAGCTCATGGGTCTATTTTTATTTTATTTTATTTTATTTTATTTTATTTTATTTTATTTTATTTTATTTTATTTTATTTTATTTTATTTTATTTTATTTTAATGAAATGATACTGCATATTAATAGGCAGAATGCATACATCTTTTGGCATTTAAATAGATTTCAGAGAAAAAAAAAAAAAAAAGCACTATTAAATATCTGTGAAACTATGCAGAAAAGAAATGTGGATAAATACATTCAGAGAGAATTTGATTACTGCATAATTTCTCCAGAATTTCCTTTCTGAGAACAGCTTAATTCCTTTGGATATACCCAAGATAACCAGTGAAAATGTAATTATATTTCACAGCAAATAAGTACTTGATGTGCTACTTCCTGAAAAGATCTATGAATGTCACTTGCTACCTGACATTGCAGATTAGGACAGCTCTAACACCTAACACTCTCGAACCATGAACATACATCAGAAAGAGGATGCTATTAAGCATCGTTATTTATCATGTGTGCTATTTTAATAAAGAACTGAATTTTGATCCCATTTCATACACTAAATGATAGAATCATAGAATGGTTTGGTTTGGAAGGGACGTTAAAGGGACCTCATCTAATTCCACCCCCCTGCCATGGGCACAGACACCTTGCACTAGAACAGGTTGTTCAATATGTGAATATAATATATATATATATATATATATATATAATCACAGAATCACAGAATGACAGAATTTCTAGGTTGGAAGAGACCTCAAGATCATCGAGTCCAACTTCTGACCTAACACTAACAAGTCCTCCACTAAACCATATCACTAAGCTCTACATATTTATAATATATATATTATATATAATATATATATATATATATAAATATATAACCACACAATATATAAATATGTGGTTCCACAACCATATTATTATCTTGAGCAATTTTTGCATTCCAACTGCACTAGACCTGGCCCCTCATTACTTTCCCAATGTGCCCCTTGCAACTGCATCTGAACAGGGTTTTTTGTGGTGTCTAAGGGGGACCTGTACAGAGAACTGAACATCTTGTATGACTGGGCAGGAAGCACAGGAGGAGCCAAGAACACAGAAGTTGAAAAAAAGCAGGATGGAAAGCTGACTTTGTAAGCCAGATTTGTTGTTGCAAAAAGTATCCATGACCATTTTACATGTTCAATTCCATCAGAAACAAAGACTATTTCCTTATATTAAAATAAATAAATAAATAAATAAAAATCCTAAATTTCTATGAGAACTATTGGTTTTCCAGAGACATCTCAATTATTTCCACGTATTGCCTCTTCCATGTATTGTTTTCTGATTATGATTAGGTACATATCCAAAGCTTTGCAGTCACATGAATATGTGCAAAGTATGTTAAAAAGATATACATCTTAGCAAGCAGTGGTGTGGAATGTCTATGAGGTTTGCAGAAATGCAAACACTTTATAAAACATAAACAAGTGGGGAATCCATTCAGTCTATAAATCACTCAACAATGAAAAATGAGTAATTTGAGTAGCACAGATGTATGATAAATAATATATATTTAAGATATACATGCATATTTAATTTATACATGTATATTTAATTTGCCTGCTGGAAACATGATTGAAAGAAAATAATCACCACACTGTCTACTATGATAGTCCAATTTTTTAGGAATGAGAGTTTATTGTGTACATGTGAAAGGGAGGAAACATTATGTTAAACAAAGCAGAGTCAAATAAGACCCTGTGTCTTATTAACATACATTAACTGTGTCCCATATACATACATATATATGTTTATATATACATGTATACATACATATCACTCTGTGTTCCTGTATCTTCATGCATTGAAATTGCTTGTTGAAATAGGAAATTAAAATGTGGAAAATGATGAAAAACATGACAAAGATTATGAAGAAAAACAGCTATAGCGTAAGTCTTCATTAAACACTTCATAATCAAGGATGGAAGGAAGAAAGAGAGAAAGAGAGAGAGAAGGGAGGAAGGGAGGAAGGGAGGAAGGGAGGAAGGGAGGAAGGGAGGAAGGGAGGAAGGGAGGAAGGGAGGAAGGAAGGAAGGAAGGAAGGAAGGAAGGAAGGAAGGAAGGAAGGAAGGAAGGAAGGAAGGAAGGAAGGAAGGAAGGAAGAGAGGGGGGGAGGGAGGGAGGGAGGACCTGTCTTAATCTTTACAGATAAGAATTTGAGTTTTCAAAACAGTCACAGCTTCTATTTGACAGTTTGGTGAATGGAACACCTGACCAAAACCTGTCATGGGAAATCGTAAATTCAAAGCACCTCTCTGTTAGTGAAAGAATATACTAGTTGCTTACTGACAGGTGTTACTTGTACAGGAGTTACAGAAAGTCCATATCCTATCTTTAGTAAGTTCAAACTTTTTTAATGTGTTAAAGTACAAAACTTAAATATATCTATATCTACACGTATATCTACGTTGGTTCTTTTATGCCTTCAGAAATAAGGTGAAATTAATCATTTAGCATTTATGATACACTCAGGTGCCAGAGATGAACATCAAAGGACTTTAAAATTCTCTTGTTGGAGGTGTGTTCAAATAATACAGTATTTAAGGCATTGGGAATAACTGGCACAAGCATAAAGGAAAATATTGAATGACTTCTAAATGTTCATTTGGTGCTCTGAATGAAGCAGCAATCTAAATAGAAGAGCATTGACTTTCTTATGTTACAAATGGTGAAGAATATGTACACATTAAAAGGTTAAATTAAAGCTATAAAGGTAATTAATTGTAATTAATTTTGATGTTTCTTATCTTTTGAATTATTTATTTTGAAGACTTTACTATTATTATTTATTTCTCTATGTACAATAGACAAGTTCAATTGTCTATCTGTGCCAGAGGTGTCTTTCAGAATATGTTTAAAACTATTGATTTTTCAGATTGATGTTACAGAAGTTTTTTTTGTTTGTTTTCTCTGTGAGCTGTAAAAATACATTGATTGCGTATAATAATAAGAACAAAAACAGTAGAATATGACTGTTAAAACATACATTGTGATAATAATTTGAAGTATTACTGAACATAAACAAAAATAAAACTAACCAGCTGACAGTCAGAGATTTAGTTTTCTTCTATAGTCCACATAGAGAAAAAGTCGTCTCTTTGAACTTGGCAAAAAGATTAACATCTTCCGAATCAGATCATGATGGGATAAATATTTATGAAGAAAAAAAAAAAAAAAAAGTTATACAAGTGCAAAATTTTATGCTAAAAAGTAGCATAAATACATACATTAAATATCTGATCTCTCCTTAGTGAAGAAAAGTTCATATCTGCACATGTGTACACTCGTACTGTTTTGCTCATCATAATCTTTCTGTCAACTCTTGTAGGGAAAAAAAAGTCATACTTTGTTGGATCAGGTTAGGAACAGAGATTTACCTTTTAAGTTAATATTGATTTTGGAAATGACTCAAACTCTTTAAATTGAGAACTTAATTTTATCATTCTTAGCAAGACCTTGGATATGTCATTAATACTTCCAGGATACAGATAAAAGTTCAAAGTCACTCTCACTTTCTTTAAAAAAATTAAAAAAAAAAAAAAATCTTAATGAAAAGTTTAAATATGTAGATAATATTCTTTTAGCTGTTCCTGATAATTTGGGGGAGATTTTCAAGAAAGTGTCAGGTTATCTCAAACTTACTCAGTGACCTCAGAGCACTAGCTAAGAAGTCATCATGGGGAAGAAGTTAAATAGAACCTAAAGAGAATTTAAATTACTCCTTTTTCATAGAATCATAAAATATCGCAAGTTGGAAGAAACCCATAAGGATCACCAAATCCAACTCCTGGCACCACACAGGTCAACCCAAAAATTCAGCCCATATAACTGAGAGCACAGTCCAAATGCTTCTTAAACTTCAACAGGCTTGGTGCTGTGATTACGTACCTGGGGAGCCTGTTCCAGTGCGTGATAAGCCTCACAGTGAAGAACCTCTTCCTGATATCCAGCCTGAACCCCCCCCTGACACAGCTTGACACCATTCCCTTGGGTTCTATCACTCATCCTAAAGAGTATAGATCAGTGCCTGCCCCTCCACTCCCCCTCATGAGGGAGCTGTAGACCGCAATGAGGTCTCACCACAGCCTCCTCTTTTCCAAGCTGAACAGTGACCTCAGCCGCTCCTCATACATCTTCCCCTCTAGGCTCTTCACCATCTTTGTCATCTTCCTCTGGACACTCTCCAATAGTTTCATGTCCTTTTAGTACTGTGGTGACCAGAACTGCACACAGTACTTGAGGTGAGGTTGCACCAGTGCAGAGTAGAGTGGGACAATCACTTCCTTTGACCAACTAGCAATGCCATGCTTGATGTATCCCAGGATACAGTTGGCATCTTTTTATGCAGTTGTTTGCCACCTCAAACAAATAGTATAGCACAGTGGGACTGCAGTCCTTATTTTGAGTTCCTGTTATCTCTAATACAAGTGGTTCAATTTGTAGTTTTAAATTAATTTTCCTGTTATTATTTCTCTTTTATTTTTTTTTTTTTCTTGCAGCTTTGAACAGTATGTGAAAGGGAGCAGCAAAGAACAGGGACATCATACCTCTGCTGGCAAGGCAGGGGCCTCACTGACCCAGGCCAAGCCTGCTGTCCACAGGAGAGGTGAGCAGGGCAGGCTGGAGATGCCAGACATGCTCAGCCACAGTCTAGATGATCAGACAAGTCCACAGCAATGACATAAGGCCAAGGTCCAAGCCATGAGGACAAGGCTGTGTGGGACAGGCTCAGGATTAGCAAGTCCAAGGCAGAGGCATGGTTGCAGTGTAGCTCAGGCAAGGGCTGCCACAAGCCAGAGCTTAAATGCAGCTCCCAAACAAAGGGCACAAGACCTCTGTCTTTGGCAAGTCAGCAAGGTTACATGGCAGCACCATATCAGAGTTGACCTGGAACAACCAAACCTCTGGCAGGGAGAGAAGGTGTTGAGATTGCCACTGCACTCCGGTCCTTGACTTTAATGCGACAGCATGTCACAATCTGTGATGCCTGGCAGAGCCACACTAAAAGTTCTGCCACTGCAGCATGTGAGCACAGAACAGCCCTGCAGCTGGGATGGGTGAAAACCTGTTTTTTGTCCCCTGGCTGTAACCATTCTTCTCACTACAAATGTGTTTGTATAGTGAGTCATTCTCAGTGCTAAAGGTGTAAGAAGCACACACAGCAACATAAAAAATAGACATTACACAGCTGAATTGTCAAAGCCTGGTCTAGTCTCTGGGATTATTGTGAAGAAAGAATCACAAGTCTCATATTTAATGCAAGAAGTGAGTTAGCTTTAAATTCCATATATGCAAAAGCCTCAGAGTAAACATGTGGCTTACCAAAGAATTGTGCTGTATAGCTAGGATCTATAAAAAGTTCTCATGTCCATACAACACATGTGAAGTTGGTAGGGCTGGGAGGCAGAGCTAAGAGGAAAATCTAGCAATATTATATTAGCAATGAGCCCTTGGAGCACTTAGTTCTCTCTGTACATGCTGCTTTTGGCAGTAGGTAGCAGTGTCCTGACTCTGCAGGATTCAGAGGCTCACTGAAAATGAACAGACTAAAGTTACTACATTTTTTTTTTTGGTACTTCTGAGGTAGTAAGAGATAATAAAAAACATCTTTAAAAAAAAAAAAAAAGGCAAAACAAAACAAACAAACAAACAAACAAAAACAAACAAACAAACAAAAAACTGGGCAGCCTGCCCTAAGGCACCTTTGGCAGGGGGGTTGGACCTGATGATCTAATGATCTTTCGAGTTCCCTTCCAACCCCTTCAGTTCTGAGATTCTGTGATTCTGTGATAATTCTTGGTAGATTCAGTTTTCATTAGGCAAGAGTAATTTTTCTTGTTCTCCAGCATTTTAAAAGTTTAAAGGAAGAACTTGTTTGAAAGAATAGTTATGTGCTGCTGATGTCATGATGTGAATGGTGATTAAACCAAAACAGATGTTCAGAATGCCAAGCATAGTCTGGTATTACTGAAATATTTATGGGCATCTTCTGTTTATACCACTGTAGAGGCTCATATGTAATGTTGAGAGTCTAACAGAGAAGAATTCTATTCTGTCTCAGTTTAAAAAAGTCAAAGCAATTTAATAATACTGTTTCCCTTTAAGAGAGGCCTTGGTTCTGCATCCAATCTTAGTGAAAATCAATAAGTGAAGATTTTTATGACAGGAAAACACTTTTAAGAGTCATTACTATTGAAAATCCATGTTTACTGCACTGTATTTTAAGCAGTAGTGCCTACCTATTGCAAGTACTCTTGGAAATTCTAAAGACTTATGATCTTTCTTGTTTTATCAAAAGCCACAAAGGACTAAGTTGCTGAAAAGTAACTTGACAGCTGTGATGTGCCATTTTGTTACAGGTGGTAATCCTGTGGGAAGGCCTTGGTTACACATACTGGTTTTGTTGAAAACTTTTATCCTTCCATGATCATTTTCTTCTGCTATGAAAATCTGATAAACTTTTAAGGAATGACCTATTTTCATGCACTCAAGATGCTTACACATCAGCTTGATACATATGTTTTAATGATTCTAATTATACTGTGAGAGAGTATTTTTGTGTCTGAGTTTCTGGGACAATATGCTTGTAAGCATTCATTGCTGTATTTTTGAATCTAGAAAGGGAGGAATATTTTAATTGGTGTCATGTTCCAGCCTACTTTGTTCCTACATATATATATGGAAACACATAATTATGAATTCTTCCAACATTGAGAAAATATGAAGAAAATATGAAAATGTGACAGCCTTGTGGTCTGCTGGTGGTTGCACAGTCCCTGATTTGGGACAAGAGTAAGGCAAAGGGGATGGCTTTAATCTGGCTTGTGCAGATTATTTGTGCTTCCAATTTCTTGAGTTGCACCTTGTGTAGTCAAGCATAATTTGAATAGACTCAGGCCAGCTTGGGTGTATTTTAGGAACTGATCTGGTCTGAGGACACACATAAGAACAAAAATTACCATTCTTCTCAAGAGGTTAGAGGAACTGCTTGGTTTTCAGCTAACTGACGACTAGATATCTATTTCAGTTTAGCACCACCATCCTTCAGAGTTGCAGCATGCCCTAGGTTTAAGGTGCAAAGCTAGAGTATTTTAATGCTGTATATAGGAGTGTAGGGGAAGAGAGCTTACAAGCCATTTCTTCTATTCTCTGATATCACAATGAATATCATCATGTCATCTGAGTTTTTTATTTGTTTTTCTTTGCAGGTTTTGTTTGTTTTAATGTTTTCATTCTCTGATTTAATAACAATTTCCTCCATTCTGTTTACTGAAGTGGCCAGATAATAATCAACTCTGTATAGAGAGGAATTAAAAATTATAAATACAACAAAAATAATTAGAAGTCAATCACATGACTACTATGAAAATTAGCAGAAGATACTTTTTCTACCTATCACTCCCAAAAACGAGTCATCAGGGAATCTTGAACAAAGAAGTGATAGTGGCACAATGTTGAGAGTAGTTCCAGGAAATTTATCAAAAATACAGCAACACCAGAAATACATTTTTCTGCAATGGAAAAATAAAGTCAAAATTAAAATCATATTTCTATCTATATAATGTTACAGCCTATTTTTTTCAGTTCAATATGTCTATTGCCATTACGACACCAGACTTTCATGGTTCTGCACTAAGGCATGGGTTAGCATGACCCAAACTACAGTCTTTTGGTTTGAAAAAGCCCTCAGATGTGCCAGGTAACTTTTTCTTCCATACCTTTCCATACCTGCTCTCTATTCAAGCTTTTGGGCTGGAAACCTCCAGGAATTACAGTAGGCTATTGCTACTAAACCAAATTACTGTGATGAGCTAGATTTACCCATTTGGTAATTAAATTTACCTATTGGGTAACTTGGCAACAAGACCCTTTGCAGATATACCATTGTGGTTATTTAGGTTCTTATAAATAGGTAAAGTTGTTAATATTAACAGTGATTTTGCTGGCAGTTGAACAAAGGGAGTCTTAATAATTGAAGCTGTTGCCCTAAATCATATCACAACTGACTCAGTGCTTTGCTCCTTGTTCCTTCTAGTTGCAGGACAAAGAAGGTTAGTTTATGCAGCTGTCAGAAAGCCTGAATACATCCTGCTGCATAAACAAGAGCTTCACAATCGTGATGTACAAAAGGCCAGAAAGGCAGCATAGCTGTGAAAAGATGAATTGCAAAGCTGTTATAAGTCACAGTCACATAACCCTAGTCAAAGAGCTATGATATGTCACCTCTTCACAGCACTGCTTTTGCTGGCCTTCAAGTGCAGCATGAAGTGTAAGGCATAATTTCTTGTTGTTCATTTTGCTCATCGGATTGTCATGAGATATTTCAGGCTATTTTTGGCCTCCTTCTACCCATCACATTGTCAAGACAATGGGAAATAAATATGCTTTTCTGTTTTCCTTCCCATTGTTATAATGCAAATGAATTAATATTGTGCCATTCTCTCTTGTCATTATGATCCTTCTCAGAAAAACAGTATAATAGGAAAATATAACAGTCTTTAAAACCTTCAGTGACAACTAACCATTGTGGAAAAATGTGCTGCAGTAAAAGAAGAGATGTGTGTGTGTTCATTTTGGGTAGACAGAGGATGGGAAGAACACGACGTAGAACAAACTGAAGTAACCCTTTCTGGTAACAGAAGTTCGTAACCCTCTGGAAGCTTCTTTGTTTCTTAGTCTTAAGAAAATGTGCCAGTACCGGGTAGAATCTGCATTGATCCCCAGGGGATATTTTCCCCCTTTGTAGCAAAACAACCCATTAGGTAAACAGAGCTTTGTTGCCCATAGCAACAGAAAATTGCTTTCTAGCAGGACAGCAATGTAGTTTTGTTTTCCTTATTTCTTTCTAAGTTAGAAATAAAGATCAGCAGGAAAACAGAAGTACAATTACAGTTATGCCTTGCTCGATAAAGACTGGACAAATACAAGGAGAAAGAACAGACTCATTAACAGAATGATGTAAAATATTCCCTAATTTATAGTATTTACCTGCAACTTTCTGCAGGTACAGCAGTGACAGGCTGGAATTACGTTGTTCCAACTGGCAGACAGCTTGACACAAAGAAGCAGATTGTTTTTTTCCTATTATGTTTTCAGATGTTGCTTGACTTAGATTAAATGAAAGTATATTCCCAAATACATTACACAGGCTTTTGCTGGCTGGGGCATAGGATGTGTACTTTCCTGTTGGTGTTGTCCAAATAAAATAAAATTACAAATGAAACTAATAGAAGGAAAGGTCATATGACCAATGGTGGAAGTGTGTGTGGGGTCAGCTAGGAACAGCTATAAGAATTCAGTAAGGTGCTCTAAAAAGGAAAACTGAGTGAGACCTTGTTGCCCAGGCTCTAACCTATGGAGTATAACTGTAGTGTTAATAAAATAATGTAATCAGTATTCAACTGACAACTAAAGGAAAGAGTAAACGGAGAGGTTTCACAGTGCAAAGAAATCAACTTTAGTGTAGTGTTAATAAAATAATGTAATCAGTATTCAACTGACAACTAAAGGAAAGAGTAAACGGAGAGGTTTCACAGTGCAAAGAAATCAACTTTAGTGTAGTGTTAATAAAATAATGTAATCAGTATTCAACTGACAACTAAAGGAAAGAGTAAACGGAGAGGTTTCACAGTGCAAAGAAATCAACTTTAGTGTTTCCTCAGGAATCTCTGCTATGATCTGTGCTGTTCAACAAAATCATTAAAGAAAGAAAAAATGGAAAAAAAATGTGACAAAGAACCTTCCCAGTTTTGGTAAGCTATTCAGGGTAATAAGAACAAGGCAAACTGAAAACAGTATGAGACTAAAGAACGAGTAAAATGGTTAAAGAAAATATAAAATTCATTTGAAAACTTGAAATCAACGTGAAGTGATGAACAAGAAAAAATAAAATCTGAATTTTTTATCAAATAATTTTTTATCAAATTGTGGTCTCTGGGCATTTTGCTATTATATAAATAGATGCCCATCCTTGGAAGTGTTTACAGTCAGGTTGGATGGGACTTTGAGCAACCTGGTCTGGTGGGAGGTGTCCCTGCCAGGGACACCCCTTGCAGGGGGGTGGAATTAGATCTTTAAGGTCATCTTCCAACCCAAACTATTCTGTGATCCTATGACTTTATGAAATACCTGGTTTATCCACACATTAAATATTCTTTCAACTTTTTTTTCAATTATAATGAATCTTTTTAAGAAGGATAGTCCAAAAATGTGTAACCTCAGAGGGAAACAAAGAAGGCAATGTAATGACTTCCATACCAGGAAACTGGCCTCTTCAGCCAGGAAAAGAGTTGAGTGAGTGTCATAGAATGAAGAGCTGCAGAATTGTGAATGGCATGGAGAAGCTGAGTAGGGAATGATTAGAGACTGCCTCTTCTAACACAAAACCTGGAGGGAATCCACTGAGCTTACTTCCAAACATGCTGAAGGAAGATGCTTCATGCAACAGTTGAATATCCCTGAAAAGTTACGCAGGCTGAAGCACAAACTGAAGAAGTTTAAGGAAGACAGATTTGTGTTCTGTGAAATAAACATGCAGCTCAGGAAGTCCTTAGAAATGGAAAAAGTTGTGGGATGTGAGTGTTAGGGATATCTCACTAACACTAACTGAATTTTTCCTGGGACAGCAGTCTGGAACTGATTTGTATCTGAAATCTCTTTTCCAAGTTATCTGGAAAAGGTTTACTCCCTCTTGCCTTTAGGAAGAGGTGGATAGGATTTAAGTACCTGGTAGATTTAATGAGAATTAGATTTAGTGAAAAAAAGAAAAGGAGAGAGGCTTTGGAAAACTTTTCTTTTTATCCCTCCATTTCAGCTACTCCATTTCTTTCTAACTGACTTTATTCCTTGGCTGCCATACAGTCTTTTATTTTCTTCAAGGAACGATATGGATATCATTGGTTGAAATGTGACTATAAATAAAATACTGCACTGAAAGAGAAATAATGTGAGATTTTATTTAAAAGGCTGAATTGGGGATACTTTGTAATTATCTAAGTTTCTTCATTTTTTATTATGGCTGAATTATGAGATTTTACTTTACATTGGGGAGTAAACCTTTTCTTTATAAATAAATAAATAAACTAGAGATATAGTTATATGGATGGTAGGCAGTGACACAAATTGAGATGTATTAATGCTGCAATGGGGAGAAATTCTCAAATAATTCATAAATCATCAGAGAATTAGAGGAAGTTTATCTTACTCGGTTTAGCAGTAAGAATAGGCCTGAGAACTTTTTGGTCTATTTATATAAACGTATACAAATAAATGATAGAAAATTAGTTATAGAATAATTCTTGTTCGGTCTAACTTGTGAGAAATTTGGGGACCCTTAAGAACTATACACATAAATCTGATAAGTGTTTCAAGAGCCACCATTTGCCATTAAAAACAACAACAACAACAACAAACTCACATGAAATTAAGTTGTTATTTTAAACTTTAATCTTCTTATATTCTTTTTTTGAAATGCATATTCATAGACCATATGACTCTGAAACAGTATGAAAATGTGAAACTTAAAGACTTTTTTGAAAATGAGAGGCAAACATACATAAAACTAATTTTTGTATATTTCAAACAATTTATTATTTTATCGATAAGTTCTTGATTCCCTCATACTTTATATTATTTGAATATCTGGTTTTATTTTCCTTGATTGCATATTATAATATAACTTCCAGAATTACATTTCTAAAATAAATGCTAGTACTTATTAATTCAAAATGTGCCTTCTGTGATTAGTCTGCAATAATAGCCTAAAAACTGATACTTCGTTATAGTATTTGGCAACCAGGAACCATGTCAATGTGAATGGTGCAGGAGAAATGGAGAGTGAAATTAACTGGAAACAGATGAGACTGTTTTCAGTTAAGAAATGCGAAAATCACACCTAGTGGAAAAGTAAGACCCCCAAACCTGCAATTGCCTCAAAAATGACTTTAGGGTGATTTTATACACACAACATCATGTGCACTATCAGAAGTATGTGAATTACATCATTGATGTATTAAAAAAATCTATTCTGAAATAAATAAATAAAAAGATCTGTAATCTTATAATCTCTCCAATTGATTTCTCTTTTGTGATGGATTCTAATTAATTTAGTGTCTTTCATGTTTTTTTTTTTTCCCTATCTTAAGTTTCCTCGACTGGTCATACTACTTATTTTTTCACTTAGTAATTTATCTATAGGTCTGCTGCAGCCAAAGTACAGAAATATCTCTTTCACATTTTCAAGGTTTTGCATTCTTTGACACCAAGCTTTTGGTTACATATCTAGGCTGATTCTTTCAAATCTGCTTACGATTCCTTTCATATTAAACAATCTCACCATTTCCAGAATATTTTTGTAGTCAGAGCACTCTTCACATAAAATACAGATTAATCACTCCTCCCAATTCTTAACTGATTTACCCCAGGCAAGTGAGTAAACAGCCCCTTTGAATGAGGTCATTAACTCAATCACATACAATTTACCTGCCATGAGTTAGAATAAGGGCTGGCACACAGTAATTTTTGGTTGCTGACCTGCTCACAGACTTTGAGATCATACTTGTCTCTACTGATGATTGAAACTCTGGGAGTGCTTATGTTAGCTTTTATTTAGCTTTTATTTAAGCTAAATAAAAACTAATAGGCTGATTTTCTCCTATGCTTCTCCACATCCACAGGTACTCCATATATTTAATGATATTTTTAATAGTGAGTTAGGCAGTACAATGCAGCTATATTCTTTCCAGATTTTTTTAAATAGAGCCTCTCATAAGTCAATAAAAGGCTTCATTCAAATATGATTACAACTTGGAAAACATCCCTGGTGGCCTAAAATCTTCTCTCCAAATGAAATCTGAATTTGCTTAGAATAATTCCCTTTCATGTTCATTTTCTATGTACTATTGTTCACACACAAGAATTTTCTTTCTTTTTACTTGCAAATAGTAGTGCCAGACCAAAATCATTACAGATAAATACCTGTGTCTTCTTCTAGCATTGCAAGGACTGTTTTGGAGCCACTATGGGCAAATGATAAAAAAGTACTTACTCAAGGTTCAGGAAACAGCTGATGTGATTGCAATGTGATCATTTGAAAACACCTCTTTATGAATCACAACTAGTATGGGTTTTAAAACAAACAAACAAAACAGATAATAAATAAATTATGGTTTTGCCCCCCCAGGAAGGTGGAAAAAATAAAGGTTGAAGTGTGTGTGTGTGTGTATGTATCTGGAAGATGTTGGGTGGAAGAATAAAGATCAATCCTCAAACAATCAAATGGTGACTGCTAAAGATCATTAAGGTTTGATTGACTCCATCTTACAGTCTTTCTGAGGTAGGCTTTTCTTTTCTGTATCTCTGTAATTACCATAATTTGTCATCGTAGTTCATCAATGTGATTTTGACCTAAGTTGATAACTGGTATGATTAATAAAGATATAAGACAGTTAATAGTCAAGAATGACCAGGCTTGCAAAACAGAGACCAGATGCAGAGCTGGAAGTGATTGATTGCACTGCCTGGAAACTGCAAAGGACCTTTCATTTAGCTTGTAGTGGCAGTCACGTAGCAATCTGGTGAGGCATGATTGTACACATTAACCTTGGCGGTGGGCTAGAATGATGGATTTCAAGTGGGGTATTTTGACACTCAGATGACTGAGACCTAATGCAGTCATTGCCTATTGTATTCAAGCATTTTTATACAGCTTTGGGTTTTCGTATTTTACAGTGATGTAATGCACTCTCAGGTATTATTTTGTGTGTGTGTGTGTGTAAATATGCTCTTAAATTTTAAAGCAAAAAGTATCACAGGATGAATGGACACAGATTAGCTTGATCACCAAAATATGCATTTAATGATTATATGACTGATGATTAAGCAGTCATATAATGACAATACCATATTGTGATAATTTATAATTTCAGATATTCAGTCCAATCTTCTGTTTGAAGCCAGCCACTTGAAATTAAATCTCATGACCATTGCCTCCTACATTGGTACACAGGTTGTGGTTGAGACTAACAAACATGGGTGAGATATTAGGATACACTGTTGTTTACATCCATGTGCACAGATTTTGGTAGATGTTCCTTTATGCATCTATACAAGAGATTAGCAACATGGTTAGGTAAAGCCACTGCAGGCACTTACTGTGTAACTTTGCAAATTATCTACCTTTCATCTAACAGTAAGAGGTCAATTCCATGTTTCTAACAGTTCCATAATTCATATTGATTTTACTGTCTGCTTCTAGAATTTGAAGCAGAGCACACTGCTCCATTTAATCCTGCAGGCACATTGATCTCTACAATGCTATTCAGTATTACTCAGTGAGGTAAAATTAAAAAACAAAACAAAACAAAACAACAAAAAAAAAGGTGGGGGGCAATAACATTCACACAAGAGTCTTAAAATGAATCACAGAGAAAGCATTAAGAGCTATTGTCCATTTAAAATAACCATATTTCCAGGTTCTCCTATTAATTATCAGTCACCTTATTTTTGTTTCTTTATACTAGAGATAGACTTGAGATTTTCTGTTTTCCTTCAATAACTGTCTTGACATGTACATTTAGAATCACAGAATCATAGAATCTTTTAGGCTGGAAAAGTCCTCTAAGATCATCTAGTCCAACTCTTAACCTAACACTGTCAAGTCCACCATTAAGCCATGTCACTAAGCACTACATCTACAAGTTTTTTGAAGGGATGGTGATTCAACCACTTCCCTGGGCAGGCTGTTCCAATGCTTCACAACCCTTTCAGTAAAGATTTTTTTTCCTACTATCCAACCTTAATCTCCCCTGGCACAACTTAAGGATATTTCCTCTTGTCTTATTAATGAATGCTTTAGAGGAGACCAAAAATTTGTATATTTCCACTTGAAAGACACATGAGCAGAAACAATATTGTATGCTCTCTATGCATATAAATAAGTTATTGAATAGAAGGGAATGAGTCCTTCTTACATGTCTTAACCTCCAGAAACAGTTCTAAGTCTTTCAACAAGGTCCTGCACCTGGAACAGGGCAATCCCAAGCACAAACACAGGGTGGGTGGAGAATGGATTGAGAGCAGCCCTGAGGAGCTGCTGAGGATGTGGTTAGAGAGAAGCTCAGAATGAGCCGGCAGTGTGTGCTTGCAGCCCAGAAAGACAAATGTATCCTCGGCTGCATCAAAAGCAGTGTGGCCAGCAGGCTGAGGGAGATGATTTTGCCTTTCTGCTCTGTTCTTGTGAGACCCCACCTGGATCATTGCATTCAGCTCTGAGGCCATAAACATAAGAAGGACATGGATCTATTAGAGTGAGTCCAGAGGAGGGCCACGAGGATGATCAGAGGGCTGGAGCACCTCTCGTATACAGACAGGCTGAGAGCCTTTAGCCTGAAGAGAAGGCTCTGGAGAGACCTTATAGCACCCTTCCAGTACTTAAAGGGGGCTACAGGAAAGCTGGGTAGGGACTCTTTGTCAGGAGTGTAATGACAGGACAAAGAATATTGGTTTTAAATTAAAATAAGCATAGATTTAGATTAGATATAAGGAAGAAATTCTTTACTTTGAAGGTGGTGAGGCAATGACACAGGTTGCCCAGAGAAGCTGTGGATGCCCCATCCCTGGGACTGTTCAAGGCCAGATTGGATGGGGCTTGGAGTAGCCTGGTATGGTGGGAGGTGTCCCTGCCCATGGCAGAGGGGTTGGAACTAGATGATATTTAAGGTCCCTTCTGACCCAAACCACTCAGTGATTCTATAATTTTGTGAAAGTAAAGGTAATATTAAATGTACAATTTTCCCTTGTTATATTTCAAATTCTGCATATTCTGCCAACAATTTTTCTTCATCACAGAATAGGCCAAGTTTTATACTAAAATCTCATTACCTTCTGTTTGTTTCTAAGTTTATCATGATCCTGTTTGACAGCTCTTAGCAGCTCAGTTTTTCAAATGGTGAAAACCCTCAATTTTCCTCCAAAGCTGTATATTTCTGGCAGATCTAGGAGTTATACTGTTCCCTGCAAAAGAAAGCAAATTATCAAAATGTCCTGTACTCCTGCAGAACAAGGAGTAACTAAAAATAGCTGAGGTAGAGCAGTCTTCTCTGTTTGTAATGGACTGGTTTGGCTTTGATTGGGCCAAAATGCCTGCCAAAATTTGGCAGCCAGCAGACTTACGGACAGAACACAGAGCAAGTTTGTACTAGCCTTAATTAATAATTAAACATTATCCTTCCATCCCCTTCATCTATTCTTCATTATACAATATTTTGTGATTTTACTTCTACCATCCCATACTCATGGCTTTCAGGGTAACTAGCAATATCTGAATACAAGAATGGCACTGTGTTAGGAACACAACTCTACTGATAAAAGATTGAACACAACTCTGAAAGTAGATGAGACTACAAAAAAAAAAAAAAAAAAAAAGAGCAAACAAAATTCATTTCAAATTTCTACAGACCTTACAAGTTCGTCTATCTCAGCATCTAATCTCAATATGTTAAACTACGTAAAAAAGGGAGAATGGTACATAATATGAGAGTGGGACAATTGCCTTTCAGTGGGGCTTAGCTGTCCAAAGGACCCCAAAAGGCCACTTTGCTCCTTCCCCATAGCTGACCAGCTTCCCCTCCAGTTCATGGCAGATGCTTAACAGAGCATGTGGCTGTGTTTTACTGCAGTGCAGGATCACAGACTAAGTAAAAAGATAGTTCTGCAGCGTACATCAAGCAACAGGCAAATGTGGCAGGTGAGTCTCAAAGTGTGAGACTTCACATGTCTGCTTACACAGAGATTTAGAGAGGTGTTTGGGGAAGGCAGCTGTCAGAAAGAAAAGGCATTTAAAGTCTTCTGTGACCTGGCTAGAGGATGCCAAACTATGCCTAAAGTGCTGGGTTTTGGAGCTAGACAAAGCTTTGGCTACCTTAACTTCTAAAGTAAACATTAAGTTTGTAATTTATATAGGTAGGCTTGGGACACATACTTGTCACTTGTGGTAGGAAGTGCTGTTAATGCTAATTTATAGAGCTCTGTGGTGCATCTATTATATATTGTCTTGTTGTCAGTTCTTGCCTGGCTATAACGGCAGCCTACTGGGAGCCTGAGCTTTGCAACATCTGTTGTCTAAAAAAGAGTGAGTCGAGACCTCCCAAGCAGAGGACAGCTCTGAAGCATCATTGTACCTAGGGCTGTGCACATATTGTATTTGTACACAGTGCTCTTTTGCTGTGTTATAAATCCAAGGTGTTTGAGAGTGGTAGTGATAAAATATTTCTTTTAAAAAATGTCAGGTTTTGAAATGTGAGTTGAGAATGTGAGACTTGCACTACACAGGCAGAGGACAATGCAGAAACAGGAAGATTTCCATGCTACTAATTTAGCATTACTGCAGATGGTGGCGAGAAATGTTTCTTGATTATTTAAATGGAACAGGACACTGCCTTGTTAGTAATGCTAGTGAACCACTAGTATGGTAGTGCCAATACGAGACAATACATAGTTTGTATTGTACCTTGTACAATACAACTTTGTGCTGATTCAGTACAAAGTAAAAAAAAAAAAAAAAAGTTTTTTTTTTTTTTTAATTCTCCCTCTCATATTAATTTTATGCAAACAGTATAAGATTTACTCTCCTTTATGTTCTGTCTGGTTGCTGTTTCTTGCCTATCCTGGCGTATATTTTACTTCGTACCACTTCCAGGTTACAGTCTTGTTTGATATTTTATTTTGTTAAAAATGAAGCTGTACTGCAAACAACCAGATCCATGAAGTTTACATTTAGCAGTAAAATGTCCTTGTTGTGAATGTCATTCTACCAACCCAAGGAGAGGAAAAGCACATGGGCTCTTTTAACAATAATAGACTATAAAAACAAATGGTGTGTTTCACAGGGAGGAAAAAAAAAAAAAAAAAAAGTAAAAAGAAAAAAGACACATTTACATTTCTACACATTCCACTTACTACTAAGTATTCCATGATTTACAAGCTAATAGTAAGCTTTAGCTTAGCCAATAAAGTTTAAAAGACCATCTGGGAAAAAAAAACCTCTAGATTGATGGTTACTGCAACGCTGGAAAACCACAGTTTAGTTGGGTATTTTTCTCATTCCTGTTTCAAATAATAGTAAAATAACTGTGCTAATGTAAAATCCAGGGCAGCATTGTGAGTACAGCTCCCAGAAGATCACAGTCATTCTTCTACTTGTGTTTTCTTCTTTTGTGCTAGACAAATATCGTGAAGTGGCCCTGTTGGAAGAATTGACTTTTGACATACCCAGATATCCAAAAACAATTAGATTAGGATATGTTATAAATGAATATACTTTTAATTTTGAAGTTACAGATTTTCAAGTAACTCTGGTCAAAGTTTCTTTATATGTATATTTATATATATATAATTGTATATATATATATATATATAAAGCTATAAAAAGCTACCTTTTCACTTTATAATTTGACTCTGGATGATAAAATATATTTGTGGAAAACTTGTGAAAACTGTCTGGGTAATTTTTAAAATACACTGTTGTTTTCATTTTGTTTGTAGTGAAAGGAGAATATACAGATTCTTTTTCCATTAATAGCCTCTTCAGTCTTCTTCCATAATACAGTTTGGGAAGTTTGCAGAAAAAATCAATTCCTTTTGCATGACAAGAGTAAGAGTCACAATGCGTGACGATGGGTAGGTAGAGGCCCATCTTGCCCAATAAGCCATTGCAGGCCTCTGACACAAATCTGATACCAACAGAAACAGTCAGTCCCACTGCATATTCACATTGTATTTTAGATATCATGCTGCCTGCACAGAAGCATGTCTTTTCCCTGTTCCCTCACAGAAGTCCATATAACATATTTTTAGCAAAAAATAGAGACGATAACAAGTTGTCAAGTCATTCAGCCTGTCCCATAAACCCAGCACTCTCTCCTGGGGTGTTGTTTCTGCAGCAATGCTGAACTCAGCAGAATGGCTTTGGTGGTGCTGTCTCATTTTTTCCTCTCACTGATTCATTCTTCCATGCTGCAAAGGACAGGTGTAACATGTGGTTTGTATCACACATGTTCAGCTGTAATTGCTTGTACAGAACTGTCCCCAGATGAATATAGGATGACTCCAGGGGAAATTGCCCAGGAATATGCCCAGAAGCATTATTTCTGCACGTGCACCTACAGTTATCTACAGCATGTCCCTTTTCTCCTGCTAATGCTGCCTTCATGTCATGTGTCTGTGACTTATTAAATATGTAGGCAAGTGTTATCCTGACAGTGACTCAGCAGCAATAAGGGGATATTTTTTTCTTCCATGTCTAAAAGGTAGGTGTCTGTGTGAGTGATCAACAGAAAGACATACTATTTGTGTCTATAGGACGATGGAACTCCAAATTATAATGAAGTGTTTCTGTATACCTTTGCATCCACTTTTTATGTTTTAATGTGACAAATCAACTGTATGGAGGTGCTCTGCGAGGTGTCTTCCCCCAAACAAGAGGATGTGGTGATTGTTTCCATCACAGAAAGAACAGACACTACCAGAGCCAAAAGTCACAGCATCACATTTATGACCACAAAATTCTTCTGTCCATGAGAAAAAGTCTGACAGGGAAAGCAAGAAAAATGGGCTTCTGATCTGTTAGTCTACTACCAATTTTCTGTGTGTCTTTGGGCATCTTCTGCAGTCTTCTTTTGTAACTTGTTTTATTAGTTCTTCGGGGAAGTATTTTGCTTTTGTACATGTTTCTGCAGTGGGTAGTCTAAGTGGAGACCTGACCTCAGTTTCAGCCCTTAAGCTCTTCTGTGGAACAAATACCTGTAATAAGCATATCTACTGGTTTCTCCATTAAGATGCCTTTTGTGAAATCCATTCAATGGAATTGTTTCACAATTACTCCACAATAAAATCCTTGGGCTTTTAGAGAAAGAAAAAAAGCTGACATATAAATGCATTTGTTTGTATATTTTTAAAAAATATAGGCACTTTGACTGCCTTCACATATTTTCCTGCACTATTCTCACTAATTAATGCTTTCAGTACAGATAATGGCTGCAATTGAAAATTGTTTTAGTATCTAAAACCAAAACACCAATCTAGGGTTGAAATGATAACTCCTAAAAGAAATTTGAAAAAAAAAAAAAAAAAAAAAAAAAAAAAGGAGTCAGCTGTATAACCGGTCGGCTATTTGATCATCTTCATGAGTTCTTGTGAGGGAGACAAAAGCAGGGGTGTTATTTCTTTTTTGATGTAACAAAAAATATATGAAACTAGATTAAGAACCAGACTTAGATGCTCACTGCAGTGAAGACATAGGTACATAATTCATTGCTTGACTAATGCATTCCAGCAGATGATTATTTCACATGTATGGCAGGATGTGTCAGACAGTTTGATTTAGAGTCTGCTCTAACAGACTCGATTTCAAAGCAGTGCATGAGGAGTTTGCTTCCTCCCCCATAACCCTATTAAATGCACATTGAGAAATCTGACTTGAATTATAAAGTTCTGATACATGAAAGCAACTCAGTTCGGAAAAAAGCTTGAAAAAATGCTTATATCCCCCTGAAGATGGTGAGATTTGAGATGCCAAAACTTTCTCCCCCTGCCTAGTGGTGAATTGGGACTCTAAGTAACTTTGTTAGGAACTTCTGTATCAAGTGATGGCCTGGGACAGATGAAAAGTTGCCTAGAAAACTCCCAATGTAACATGGAAAAAAATGAAACACAAGCCAGTACTTGTGATCTCTTACCTGGGGTGTACATCAACGTGGGTATGTTTATTATTCTGTTGTTTCTGACAATGCAAACTTTTGAAATGTAGTTAGGTATATAAAAATAAGAAAATTTAACAATTTATATGGGAAAGGTGAGGCAGTTGTAGGTTACTGAGGGAATTCATGACAGTGTCTATTAATGTTTTGTGTTGTTGGAGAGGCTGCAGTCTCAGCAGTGATGGATCATGTCAGGCCTCCAGCTATATTCTAAGTGACTTACTCCCCTCAAGTAAAAACAGTGAGGTACAGATCTAATCAGTCCTATATACTATATATAAATTAACTGAGTTCCTTAAACCAAAAAAAAAAAATAAATAAAAGATACATTCAAGAAAATTTGGCAAACATGCTCCTTAATATTCTTGCTGAGGGATCATACTGTGGATCTTTCTTTTTATATGTTGCAGTTTAACACTTTCTGTTCTCATACTGGAAGTTCAGTTAAGTAACAGTTTTTGCTAAAAGAAACAAAATTCCCTGTAAGTCTAACTAACTAAGAAAACATTTGGTATAGGCAATGAATGTGATTTACATTCACTGTGTCCTCTGAATTACAGTATTCAATCTAAGTCTCAAGGATTTTCATTGTTTTATCAACATCTATGTCTTGAGCTGAGCATGCAACTCTTCTGCTCCCTGCAGATCCATCACCTTTCCAAGAATCAAACTCCAGA